>NC_049913.1:22319954-22376653 GCF_001411555.2 Juglans regia | reverse complement strand
TAAACTATCTTAATTTGTCTCATTATTATAAATTTTTCAAATTTTAATGCAAAATAGAACAAACAATTCAATTTTTTCAAATTTTAAAATAATAATAATATTCTAATAATATTTTATTTTACTATTCACAAATCATCTCAGTTCATCTCTAATCCAATCCATCCCATAGCCAATTATTACATCCATGCCCAGTATGCCACTATTAGGGGTGTTCTTCATCAGGGTTCCGACCCGGGAACCTTGGTGGATTCCCGGAAATCCGGGTTGTATCCGGGTTTTTTTTATTTTAGTAAAAGTCTATTTTATAATTTTTTTTTTTCTAAGAAGTCAAGCTCATGAAACGCATAATATTTGTGTTCTAAAAATACTAAATGCATGTAAAACAAAAAAGCAAATCCAATATTCATCTGTGCATACATCACAATGCAATCCATTACATATTACACTAATGGTATTTATAAATTACATTACCAAATACAAAATTACAAGAAATGAGTTACAAAATCAATAGCATAGTCTTCTCTCAGTGATTTAATCTCACCAAATAATAGTCCATTGTCAATTCCTATAGCCAATAAATCAAAAAGCTCATTAACTAGTTCTGCATATTATATTCAAATATAATATTAAAAATGAGTATAAAAATTGATGGTTTTATGCATAAAGATTGCAGCACCTCAAAATGGTTTTGAAATTAATGACGATACATCATAATAATGTCAAAAAATGCACCCAAACAGTCCAAGCAAGCTAAAGGGCAGTCATAGAAAAGATGCATATCAGATTCAATATCACCCAAAATAGTCTATTGTATGCTTGCAAATGCATGTGCTAGTGTTTGGCAATAATAGTGAACAACTCTAGACAGAGCATAATGGCAAAAAAGAGTTCAGATAACAAAAATCCTATTATTTCAGATAAGCTTGTTTGGGTAAGCAAAATTAAAATGCATTTTAGGCCAAGAACTATTGAGATTAGAAAAAAGAAGCATGAGCTAAACATCATTATTAGGCCACCAATACCCTATAAAAAGCCTTTGCTTTTCTCTAAAATAGTCAAGCAAAACAAGTCTATAAAACTCTATTCACCACCAATCACAACTAACAAAATAATAACAATAAAGAATCTAAGCTAAACAAAAATCTAACAAATACCACCACGCACCAATGTCCCAAACAATCCATGAGTTATAAAAGCTCAACAGACAGAGAGAGAGTGAGGGTTTCGAGTAACTGGTAGATCTGGCCAACCAAAACACTACTCACACACTACCACAACATAACATGTTATAGATCTGGACGACGAAATAAAACCCAAAAAGAAAAGAGCAGATCTAGCAAAACGACAGCTCTACTAGTCACCGGCAACGATGGCTAGGGTTTCGGCTTTCCCCAACACACTCTAGAAATGAAAGAAACCTCTCCTTAAGAGAAGAGATCTAAACGCTCAAAATAGAGTGAGAGAGAGAGAGAGAGAGAGAGGAACATACCGAGAGTAGCGAAAAGGCTTCTATCTTCTGTGGATGGTGGCCTCTGATAGCACCGACGACGATGGTTGTGGTTTCGGTGCTCTGTCGAGAGAGAGAGAGAGAGAGAGAGAAGTTAGACAGAGAAGAGAAGAGAGAAGGCTTCTTCCCTTTATTATGGGCAAGAGACTGAAGAGAGAGAGCGTGGGTTTCGGTTTGGACTTTGGGCAAGAGAAGAGAGATCGAGAGCTAGGGTTTTCGTTTGACACTTTGGCGAGAGAGAGAGATGGAGAGCCAGGGAGTCAAGGACGAGGGTTTGGAAGTGGACTTTGAGCGAGAGAGAGAAGACATTGCAAGGAAGAATGAGGGCTTTTTTTTTATATATAACCCGGGTATCGGATGTTAAATCCGGAACCCAGGTTTCATAACCAGATCCGACCCGAATTAATTCGGATTTTGTAATGCGGGTTTCAGCCCGGATTTCATTTGAGCCAGAATCCGGTTATCTAGGTTTTATATCGTGTAACGACCCGATCCTATATTTTTAGGGATAAATTACATATAAATTTTTTTAAAGCTCAATAAATGAGTTAAAGCGAATTATCAAATGATTTTTTTTAAAACCTATAATTAAGGCTCCATTATTATTATTTTATTTTTTTTAATTTTTACTCCAAGCACGTGTGCGTTAGAGTCCAAACACTATTACTCTTCTTATTTTCTCTTCATAATAAAACTCCTAATTACCGGATTTGGTTCTATAAAATTCAAACACTCACGAAATCTAATCCACTTCCATGCACGTACGTTTCTTCTCCTTCTTCACTGGGGTTTTCATTCGTCTATATATAGAGCTAGGCTCATTACGTCCAACCCGAGCCAATTTTTCCAGCGTGAAAAACCACCAGCCCCATCCTCAAGCCGAAACCAGCCCCTCACACCACCAGACTATCACGTCATTTTCCCTCCACCTTGAATACCAAAGACAACCATGTTTTCTATTCAATCCTTCATCGCCCACTAGAAGAGTCGGATCACCGCACTGCAGCCACCAGATAGCCACCCAACAAACCACCTACACGACTGAAACCGGTGCGTTAGCACTGCCCAGCCTCACGTTTAGTCCCACTACATGGCTACCCCACTCCACCACCATCGCTCAGCCATGCCTTCACGTGCGCCCCAAACTGCTAGCCCACTGCACAGAACAAGTCCGAAAGAAAACTGCACATCGCAGTAGCAAGTTTCACCCCTGCTTGCACCCGTGCCGCAGGAAGCTCCTCCACGTCTCCTCCATCAGCCACAGCACCACGAAGGACCACCTAGATCTACCCTAGTCCACCTCGTTGCCCAGCTAGCAGAACCACTGCACGGCCTAACCTCAGAAAAGCCAACAAGCCGCTGCCATCCTCCCCTGTTTTAGCCCCTAGAAACAGAGTATTTTTGGAGCCCACCATAGAGCCAAGTTCCCACCTTTTCAACCATCGCACCTCGTCAGTAATGTCCTCAACACATGCCGCAACTCGGCTAGCTACGCCCTGGACCACGATACGTAAGTCCTCTCCCTCAAGCCGTGTCCTTTCCCCCTCGTTCATCTCGTCCCTCTCACTTGGTCTCTCTCTCTCTCAAGCTTTCCGTTTCTCTCTATCTCTCCAGCCTTGAGCCACCGAGGAACCACCCAGCTCTGCCGTTCTACACCACCAAGCTCGAAAGCCTCATGCCTAGCTCTCGGTAAGCCCCTGCCCTTTGCTTCACGCATAAAAACCCAACCCGAATGCATGCAACCCGCGGAAAACCCAACCCGAATGCATGCAACCCGTAAAATCAACTTTAGGTAGGTTAGTTAAATTACAAAAATGCCCTTTGTTTTGTTTTCCAAAAATACCCATGCCTATTTAGGATTAAAAGATGAGAATATTTTAGTGCTAGAAAGAATCTAGGTTTAGGAATTATAGACTATTTTAGTATTTTAGATTTTAAATAAAATCACTTGTTTAATTCAAAATTTATGAAAAGTACGTGTTTAATTTTATAGGCGACCGACTACGCGCTGAAAATAGTGGATTAACATTGCAAGGTAAGTAGCATCATCATACCCTTACGTATGTACAGTAAACAGCATTTCTTTTATAAAAATATTATGCATGTACGCCCTCAATTGGAAGCCCCTTTTTATGTACCCAAGACATGATAAAATTATGAAAATCCATGATTTTACACGAAGAATTATGCGTTAAATTATTTATGAAAACTCATGATTTTATGAAAGGAGTTATGCATCAAAAGATTTATGAGGGTCATGATTTTATGTGCAGGTTTATGAAAATTGATGATCTTATGTTTTACTTTATGCATTAAAATAGTTATGGAAAGTCATGCATGATTTTATGTGAGAGTTATATAAAATTATTTATGAAAAATCATGAATTTATGTGAGGAAACATGTATCACGACTTTTATGAAAGAATGTGATTTCATTTGAAATCTATGATATGATATGACAAGTATGTATGTGATTTCTCTTGAAATCTATGATATGACAAGTATGTATGCGATTTCCTTTGAAATCTATGAAATGACAAGTATGCAAGTATGATTATGAAAAGATATGTAACTGCCAATGTTATGATATGAAGACGGTACCCATGTTTTGGGCACATTGCATTTCCAGGTCATGCATGCTGGTAGTGCACCCAATATAACTTCCTTATGTATGGATTCCACAACCCACGGCCAAGGACGAAATCGGAATCTACTTAGATTCGCTAACCCTAGCTCACGGGGGTCAACAGTCGGTAACGGCCTATGATAAGTGAAAGATAAGTTAATGTTTATGTTTATGTTATTTATATGTATTTATGAATATGCATGTTTTTTTTTTGAAACCTTATGTTTATTATGTTTCTTGTATGATGTATTGTTTATTGAGTATTCGACTCATTTTAGTTTGTTTTTTTATATTTTTAAACTACCCCAGGTGATGACATTTATGAAGATGAGACTGCAGGACAGGACTTAACTCCGAGAGGCGAGGCAGAGGCCTAGACAAATTATACTATGATTATTTCTATGGTTTAAAGTTTAAATAAATTATTTTGATAAGCACATGAAACTTCCGTATTTTTTTTAAATAAGTGCTTCCGCAGACTCTATTTTGGATTTCAGTATTTATTCAAGTTTGTTTTATTTATGGAAACTTTCGCATCTGGCGCGTTGTTAAAAAAAAAAAGAAAAAGTTTTAAATTCAAGTTTAGTACTAGCAGACAGGCTCCTCGAAAATTCTAAAATGTCTTTTTGGAAAGCAGGGCGTTACATATCGGGCCAGGAAAAAATCCGGTCTAGATGAACAGTCTTAGCCACTATACTAGTAGTTGGCTTATTTATCGCACGCGACTCTTTCCTCGCATGTAAAGTGCATTTATACCCAACATGTAAATTTAAAAAAAGTGCATTCAGCTTGTCAAACAACTTGAAAATCTATTTTTTTTTAAGAAGTACCAAATTGAACCTTTTGTTCAAAACTCAGTGTCTCTAATTTCAAAAGTGCTTTAGGTATAAGCTTACCAAATTGTTAAAATATTTTTAATAGTAGAACTTTTGAGTATAATTTTACAATTAAAAATTGTACATTAGAAAATTTTATTTCCTATTGCAATCCCAAATAACCACTTAATTTAAAATATAATTAAGCACGTTCCAAATCTTAATCCTCTGAGATTCATTTTTCTCTTTCTATTTCTGGAATATTTACTTTGCAAAAAAAATAAATACAATGGAGATAACAACTAGTTATATAACTTCATCTGCAAAGGTGGGACCCTCCGACCATTCTAAACTTGATTAAAACGCCACGACAACAAATTTACGAGTACATAATGATCACTTATGATTAATTGTATGATTTGTTATTTATGGGTATGTTGTGTAAACTGTATTTTGGTACGATAGTCCTTACGATGTGATCAATGTAAATGGTGTATGTAGAACTGTTCATCCGAGTTGAATTTTTTTAGGCTTGGTCCATAACTCAATTATTCGGATTCCGATTATGGATTCCGGTCCAGAATAAACCCGGGTTAGTACTCCCATAACATTACTCGGGTACAAGGGTTTTCTTTTAAACCATACCTAGTGTCAAAACGACGACGTTTTGATAAACCAAAACAGCATTGTTTTGACACTAGGGTTAAAAACCCTTCCCCATTCCCATATCCCTCTCTCTCTCTTCGAAGAAACCCTAGCCTCCCTCCCTCAATGTCGAACTGTCGATTGAAGAAATCCCATCATCCTCATGACCCCATCTCGTTGCCGTCGACTCGCTGTCATCCTCGTGATCCAAAGGTTTGTTCTCTTCATTTTATTCTGATTTGGGTCTGTTTTATGCTCAAAATTCATGACTGAGTTTGCTAATGCTTGAGGCATTTTCTCTATCTCTTTATCTGTCTCTGGTGTGCTGTCGCAGGCAACTAAAAATAAAACATATACTCCTAAAAATATATGTAGTAGTGCAAGTAAGGATCATTCCCACGGAGAGTATTTAGCCTAGTTTTGTGCTATGTGAACAACACCATAAACCACCCACTACCCTGTCTCCCTCTTCGCCTGGTAAGCCTCTACCGTGCAACCCCTTTACTACCCACAATGAACTTCTACCTTGTTTTGAAAAGTAGAAAGTGATTTCTTTGTAACACCCCGCTCATTCTTTCTGAAGTAAGCAAATTCGACTGTGAGTCTCATTATGGGTGCTAAATCTTGATGGTGTGTTTTTAAAGATATTATGTGATTTCTAAAGTAAGCCTAGTGTTTTAAAGCCCTCTAATATTTTAAATGCCCTATAAATATTTATATGAGGTATTTCCAGTGTTATTGAACCAAGCCTAATTTTAAATAAGACAATTATAATATTTTTGAAGAGCTCCAAAAATATTATAATTGTAGGAAATCATTTTAATATCATTTTATTAAAATGATTTCAGTTTTTTAAAATGTTATGTGATTTAAATTATGTTGAAAACTATCATTAATTAAATGATGTTATTCTCTTGAAAATATTAAATAAGACTTCATCATTTTATCTATGATGAAGGAATATTATTTTATAAACTAAAGTTTAGTTTAAATAATATTTTATCTTAATTCCTCCTAGTATTTTTAAGTTAAATTGATGTTTAATCTCTTACCGTTAGATCGTTTTGACTATCCTAAATTGAAGTGTCTGGACTAAATACCCAAGCCCTCTCTCTTTCTCCCTCACTTTCCCTTTCCCCCTCTCTCTCTCCTCTCCCTTCGGCTTGCACCACACGTCTCCTCTCTCTCTCACCCGATCCGTCCCTTCAGCCCAGCTCGGTGCCGCCGTGCGCTGCCCAGCCTCATTGTCACCACCGGCGATTCCCTTTCATGTTGGCAAGCTCCCACCATCAAACCCAACCTCCATCTCACAACCACCCTCTCCCACGCACGTCTGCATCTCCTCACACACGGGTTCGCCATACGCAGCTCCTAGCACAGCCATATGCGGCCACCCAGGCCATCGAGCACCACCACGAGCACCCCTGACCACCCCCTTCCTCCTCCACTTGACCCGAAGGCGGTAACCCTTCCCTCACATGCACGAGCTCTCTCCCTCAAGCACGGGTTCCTCCACCTCAACCATCGTACGTTGCCACCCACGGCGTCCAATCACTGTCTCGAGCCTCCTTTGGCCACCATTGGCCTACGCCAGCCACCCATAGCCCCGATCTACCCCTCACGCACACCCTTTCTCTCACGAACTCTCCCTCATGCATGGCTTAGATCTATCGCCGTAGAGCCACCGCACCACCTTACCGATGCCACCACCACCTCACCAAGGTCCTCCTAAGCCCCTCCATGCTCAGTCCCTTCCAAACCCTCACCTCTAGCCACCTCTAGTGGCCAAATAGCCATTGCATGTGGCTAACCACCACCGTATGCGGTGTTACCCACTACCCATGAACTCCCACCTTGTCAGCCACCCTCGCATAGCCCAAATCTACCCACCAAAATTCTAGATCTGGTCTCCAAGTTAGTCCTATCGTAAGGTCATAGTAGTGACAACTACCGCCCAACCTAGTGGCTTCCGACGCCATTGGCCATGCTGGATAGTGAGCAACACACAGGTTAGTCATGCTGGCCGGGTTAAGAGAAGATTGGTATCGGAAGTATGGCCCTTGTCCATAAGAGCATGTGATCAACATATTATATATTGGTCTTAGGTGATAAAGGGGTGAGGTACGTGTGTAATCTGGTTAGACACATATGCCGGACAGATTTACCATATGTAATGGGTAATCTGTCCTAAGCATGGTTACACGGTGCTTAAGCCTCAAAGTTGGCTTAAAGCCGTGTGGCGCGTATTGACGGGAATGAGGATTTAGAGTGAGCTAAAATACTTGAAGGTAGTGACGGGAGTATTGTCTAGGATTGTGATGCGTGACGTAGTTGGTCAGAGTCATGCATCGGAATGTGATCAATAGAAGAGTAAGACGAAGGTTTTAGTGTCTTAATCCTATGGTGAATCATGGGTTCACCCTAGTGGATAAGCACTCGAAGTAGAATGTTGAGTTTGGAAGAGGTAGTGAAAGTAAATGGGTCCCTAAAGGTTTTAATGTAACGCCCCAATAGAAGGCCCAAACTATATGTCCTATACTCTAAAAAGACTAGTCAATGATACAATTGGAGCCCTATTGGAACCTTATAAATAGCAAGAACTTCTCCTTCCCAAGCAATGTGGGATCCCATACACCACCTACCCTTATCCATATCATATGGGGTATCACAATCTACCCCCGACGTCCTCGTCAGGCCTGTCCATTGTAGGTGGCATGGCTCAAGTCCCACATTTCTGGTTGGGATAGTCTCTGATCATTTGTAACGCCCCAATAGAAGGCCCAAACTCCATGGCCTATACTCCAAAAGGACTAGTCAATGATACAATTGGAGCCCCATTGGAACCTTATAAATAGCAAGAACTTCTCATTCCCAAGCAATGTGGGATCCCATACACCACCTACCCTTATCCATATCATATGGGGTATCACATTTAACATAGTAAAGGGACACATAAGAGCACGAGATAGAAAGAGAGTGTTTCAAGTGAAGTGTAGTTCTATATTAAGTATAGTTGCTTATGCACTAGATAGAGAATAACGTCAAGGTTATGTGTATGCCTGTAGGTTGCCATCTAACACACACATGAATGGACTGCATCAAATGAGTATGGCATGGAGTCCAGGTAAGTATATGTTCATACTCTTCTAGAGTTTTTTAAAATGATATGAAATGAAAATGAAATGTTTTTCCTTTACGACGCTTTACGAAACAAAAGGAAACGATATTTTATGAAAAAACTTGCTAAGTGTTTAAACGTATACGTATGTATGGCCCTTTTTGGTAGCCCTTTTTTATACAACCAAAGTATTAATTGTATGCATGTCAATGGATGATAATACGCAATATCA
This sequence comes from Juglans regia, assembly GCF_001411555.2. NCBI lineage: Eukaryota > Viridiplantae > Streptophyta > Magnoliopsida > Fagales > Juglandaceae > Juglans > Juglans regia. The sequence goes on along the minus strand of NC_049913.1, from coordinate 22,367,710 downwards.
ATTGTATGTAAAAAAATGAAATGTGAGACCTATGCCTTGTGATTTAAATGATGCTTTAACTGATGTGAAGAAAGTGTTTTAAACGTTCTTATGAACTGATGCTTTATGGACGCCATGAAAGATGATGTTTAAGCTCATATTTTTAAATGACGTTTTCCATGAACGAACTGTTAAATGAAAGAACTGAAAAGGGAAGGACTAGACTGAAAGAAAGGACTGAATGTTCAATGTATGAAAATACATAATGGCCACATGACTGAATGAAAATGGTACCAAAGAACTGGGCAAATTGTAATGCCGGGTAAGTAGTACTGGTAGTGCACCCAGTGCACCCAGTGCTGCCCTCTGATTGAAAGGGATTCTGAACCCGTGGCCACGGGCGGAGTTCGAGTCCAAAGGAAGATCGTTAACCCCAACACATGGAGCGTAACAATGTGTACCGGCAAAAGAAAGTGATAAGAAAGAACTTATGAATGCATTAACTCTTTAAGAAATGAAGGCATTGATGGGAGATACGTTTTACGAAAAGAAAACCGTTTTTAGAGAAAAACCCAGCCTAGTGATGTTTTCAAATGAATGCATGTATGCATGTACGTATAATATGTATGGAATGATGAATGCATGACTGAAAACCTATGTTATTATATTTTAACGGTATGGAGTAATGTTTACTGAGTATTCGACTCATTTTAGTTTTTATGTGTGCCCCTCCCCCCACAGGAACTAAATGAGCAGTACGCGTCAGGACGGACATAGCCCAAATGGAAGGGCACGGAAGTCTAGGCATGAGAGTTTTAATTGTATGAGAGGCCTTTTATCTTAAGATTAATGTTTTCTGCTGTAAACCTCTTTTATTCTCAAAACACAATTTATATTATAACGTAGAGTCTTACACCCTGTGTATAGAAGTAAAAAGTTTTAAATTTAACGGTAATTCCCGTCGTCTTTTCTAAAATTATTTTATAAAAAATCTCACCACAAGGACGGACGTTACATTCTTTGAGTCTCCTGTAAGGTTCATAGCGAAACTGTAGTGCATTTATGGACACCATTTCATCGACTTCCATCATGGTGAGAAGATGTCTATCAAAAAACCCTGGTCTTCCACTTAGGACCCTCTCTTTGTCAACCAACTTCTGGAACTTGATCAAAAGACATTGTTCTCCTAGCTCCTTAAACGTAACCCACCCTTCCAATCTCCATGTTCGTGACATTGTAATCCTAAAATCCTCACTATTGACTCCCTTCTCGGTTAGGGCCTTCCCCACTATACATTAGTTTCCCCGTCCCTCCTCCTCTTTGGTGTTATCCTGCTTTACATGGAAGCAAGAGCTCTCTTCTTTGGATAGATGTAGCCACTCCGATCGTGTTGCCAAATCCTCTGCCTCCACCAGTGCCTTTACTTTCTGTAGTATTGTATTGTTTTATTGGTGAAACTAATATTTGAGTTTTTCTTTGGTTGTACTTAATTGCTTCAAAAGGGGGTTTTCTTCAAAAACGGTTTGGTTATTCTCTTCTTTAATCCATTGATTAGTAGTCCTGTTTATAGTTGATAGTTGGTTTGATTTATAGATTTCAAACTATCTAAAGAAAGGTATACTAATTTGTATTCCTCTTAAGTACTCATAATAATTTTCTTGAATATAATCTATCTCTATTTTTGTAAAAGTTGAGCAAAATACTGATATTTTCTATTTATTTTCTTCTTTCTTATAATCTTGTTTGAGATATTCTTGATTGATTTTAAATTCTTCTTTACTCATGGTGTATATTTGGGCATCATCTCCAACTACTTGTGAATATGTTGGAGAAGAATGTTGTTCTTTTACTTATTCAGGATTATTAGAGGTGGATGCCATATCTGGATGATTACAGTGTATATTGGTGTATCAATAATATTTTCAGGAATAACTTTCCAAATCTGTGTATCAAAATTCTGGGATCTAGTGTCAAAGTTTTGAGATTTATTCCGAAAAATTGATGTAAGAACAGATCTGGGTGTATAATAACTAGAAGGTGATGGAGAAGAATAATGTGAATGTGATGCAGATCTTCTAAAAGGTTGGAAAGAAACTTGGACTGTTCCGTTCATTTTTTAATCTATGTATTCTATATCATTTATAGAATTATTTTCTATTTTAGGTAATAAAGCAATATTTTCTAATTGCCATTTATTAGGGAGAGCAATTTGGTTCCAATTAATTTGTTTAAGAATTTGTACACTAAACTTTTGTGTACTAGATTGTAATAATAATATATATCCTCTTGGACTGGTAATGAGAGCTTGTGGCTCCAATGTTGTTTTCATTAGTTTATAATGGATCCTATATACTACTGTTAAAGGATGTGATCCTTTTATCATATGATAACCGCTTGTTTTAATATTCAATGTTAAAACCTGTAGGATATTAGTATCAAATAATGAAAGTGAATAATTATGATAACAATTAAAATAATCTGGACCTTGGAATGAACTTGATTCTATCATTCCAAGTAAAGAATCATGAAAATTATAGTTTCACTCATCTCTTACATAGAGTAATACTGAGGTATTTAATCCGCTTCTAGTGAGGGGTTTTATAGCCACTTGTACTAATCCAATATGTATGAAAGAATATTTCTATTCTTTATGATATTTTATAGCTTCTTTTGATAATAATTGTAGTGATTCATAATCATTATTTAAACAAATTATTTTTTTCTACTGTTTTAATAGTATAATTAGTAAGAAATGATAGTTTAGAAAAAAAAGTGGAATGTTTGTATATTTGATTTTTTGGAACATTAGGAATTGTCTAGTCTTTTAAATTTCTTTCTATATCTATTATACTATAAAATTTTTGGTTGATGTTATCAGGTTCTATAGGAATACTAGTAGTGGGTTTTTTGGTATCAGGTGCTCTAATACCAAAGAATTTAAATTTTTATTTCCCCTATATCAAAAGAAATTAACTCCTTAACTATATATACTATATCTACTATACTAAAAGTATAGATTAATGTAGTAACTATATATTCATAGATTACTAATCCATATAGATCACTATACTAACTATGTAGATTACTATACTAACTATATATACTATATATTACATTATATACTATACCATATACATTACTATGTTAAATATACTGTGTAACTATAATATTTTATAAACCATTATTTAAAAAAAACATATATTTATGGTCCACGTTCGAACAAACAAATGTATGTTCAAATATGATACAATGTATGTGGGAACATTTAAATAAACGTTCGAACGCTTTTGGAAAAATGGCGGGACCTTTCCTGCGTTAATTTTATGTCAACATCTGAACATTCGAACATAGACAAGTTAGGTTTGAACTTTTTTTAAAAAATTGGCAGCACATTTCCCGCATTAATTCTATGGTATTATATGGGAACCTAATTTCAAACAAGTTCGCATGTCAACACTTACACATTCGAACGTTTATGAATTACATTCGATCGTAGACTAGTTAAGTTCGAATGTTTGTGCTAAAATTGGCGGGATCTTTCTCGCGTTAATTCTAGGAAACCTACTTTCATCTACGTTAGAACGTCAAAAGTTGCTGCAATAAGTCAAAATATTTGAAAAAAATTATAACACGCCCCACACAAATCTAGGGTGTGTTTAAACACATGGGAATCCTACATGTTCTTATCCCCGAGAGAGAGAGAGAGAGAGAGCAGAATGTGAAGTGAGAGAGAACGAGAGTGAGAGGGAGTTAGAGTGAGGGAGAACGAGAGTGGGAGTAAGAGTGAGAGTGAGAGTGATTGTGTTTTTTTTTTCTTTTTGGATAGAAAATCACTTCATTTCATAAGGTATAACACCTTAAGACATGTTACAATAGTGTTGATCAATGAAAATTACATTCTCAATGATAAGAGGAACACTATTAACCAAATGATCATATCTTCAATGGACCATGCATGTCATGCAAGTCGATGAATAGCCTCATTTGTTAATCTATTACTTTACTGAATACTGCATTGAGGGAAAGTTTGCATCAAGCTTTTGACATTGGCTACCACAGATCTGATAGTTGCACCCGACTCAATTGAACTATTAACCTCTTCCACCAGAAACAAGCAATCACTTTCAATAATCAGATTTGAAATGCCTATATTCATGCACAATTGTAGTTCCTTCAATAAAGCTACAGCTTCTACTTGTTCTGGTTCTAGATAAATAGACTCAACTCTACTAATTGCCATAAGCACCTCTCCCACATGATTCCTCAAAACATCACCCATTCCAGCTTTATTCAAGTAAAAAAGGAGAGCACCATCAATATTTAGCTTAAGAGAGTCTTGTGGAGGGGGTGACCATTTGTACAATAGATTTATAGGATTAGGAGAGCCCAAATGATGCCTAACTGATACATTCTTCAATTTCTTTACAAAAGCAAATCCAATAACTTGTTGTGCTGGTAAGGCAATCTGTTCATGAACCATCTTGTTCCTTCTAAACTAAAAGGCCCAAACCATCAAGAAGAAGTCAAATAACTCCTCAGTTGAACCTTTGAAAACAAGGTCCATTGTAGTAGTGATAAAAGAACTGAAATGAGCTCCATTTTGAATGACGGAAAACCTGTGAGTTAGGAATTCATGGATGGAAGGGCATAATATCAAAACATGGCACAAATCCTCCATTTGATGTTGACAAAAACAACATTGCCCCTTAATATCCAGTTTTCTCTTAATCAGATTGGCCTTAGTTAGTAAATTGTCTTTACACGCTCTCCAAGCAAAAACCTTAATCTTATGAGGGATTTTTAACTTCAAGAAAGCAGTCCAAAACTTCTTCATCAAAGCACCATTAGAGGACTCCCCACATTTAGGTTCCAATCAATTCTTAAAGAATCTGTCAGCGCTTTTAACAGAGAAAGTACCTGACTTTGTATGTTCCCACATCCACTCATCTATAGATCCAGTATGACTACGGTCCAATCTGATAACAACAACAACAATTTTTGGATTGAATAGTGCTCTGACCTTTGTAAGATCCCACCATTTAGTACTTGGATCAATTAGTCAGGAAACTTGGTCCTCTAATTGACAGAGTTGCTCAACACTCTGCTCAAAACCCAGTTCATGTCTCAGGTTTCGAATTCTAGGAATCCAAGCATCGTTTAAAATATGGATAGAGCTTCCATTTCCCACATTCCACCTACCCCCTTTCACAAGCAGGTTCTTTGCCTCCCATATTCCTCTCCAAGCATAGGAGGCATTACCTCCAAGAGAAGCTGCCAATAGGTCACCATTAGAAAAATATCTAGCAGCATACAACTTGTGGAATAAGCTCTCCTTATTCTGCAATAACCTCCAAGCTTGTTTTGCCAACATAGCCATATTGAAAGTCTCTAGTTCCTTGAACCCCATTCCTCCCACAAATTTTGATTTGCACATTTTCTTCCAGCTTAGCCAATGAACCTTTCTCTCTTCATTCTTTTGACCCCACCAATATATGGCCATCATACTCTCTATTTCAGAACAAATCTTTGTTGGAAGTCTAAAACAACTCATAGCATAAGATGGGATTGCCAAAGCTACTACATTTAGAAGGACCTCCCTTCCCCCTTGGGAAAACATAATCCCTTTCCATCCTTGCAATTTGAGCCAAACTCTGTGCTTGATTCCATCAAATGCCCTTGATTTTGACCTACCTACCACTAGGGGTAGGCCAAGATACTTATCATATTGCTTCACATGAGATGAGCTCCACAAGTTCATAATAGCCTGCTTGTTATTCTATTTCACATTGGCACTGAAAACCGTTGCAGTTTTCTCTCTATTTAGCTGTTGGCCTGAAGCAACTTCATACTGCTTTAACAAAGCTTGCAATCCTACATTTGTATCCACATTTACAGCACAAAAAATCAAGCTATCATATGCAAATAGTAGATGATTTAGCTTAGGGGCCCCACGACAAATCTATATTCCAGGAACAGACTTAGTTATTCCAGCCTCTCTCAATAGACTAATCAACCCATCAGTACACAGGAGAAAGGGGTAAGGAGAAATAGGGCCTCCTTGCCTCAAACCTCTTGAAGGAACAATAAAACCAATAGGAGAGCCATTGATGAAGATAAAGCCTTTCTTTCCTTTCTTCTTCCTCTTTAAAAAATGTAAAACTTCATAGGCCACGAGGATATTATCTGTGATGAGTCTTCCAGTTAAGAAAGAAGACTAAGAATCTGACATCACCACTGGTAATACTTGCTTAATTCTATTAGCAATAACCTTAGAAATTAGCTTATATATGACATTACATAAACTAATAGGTCTAAGGTCATTAATTGTTTGGGGACACTTCTTCTTAAGAACCAGGGTAATGAAAGTATGATTAATATCTTGAGTCATTTCGCAATGAGTCAAAGCATGTAAGACAACAAAAGTGATGCAAGTACCTATGTCAGGCCAAAATTTCTGAAAGAAGAGAGGTGACATGCCATCAGGCCCTGGTGCTTTATTAGGATGCATCTCTTTCAAAGCGTGGAGAACTTCCACAGCTGTGTATGGTTTAATAAGGTCAGCATTCATCTCAGGTGAGACCTTCCTCTCCATTTTTTCAAGAATAACCTCCTGGTCTCGAGAACCTACATAAGTAAACAAAAAAGTGAAGTGGTTAGCAATTAATATGTCACAATCCTCCCTTTCCTGCCAGCAGCCCCCTGCATCCATTAGTTTTGATAAGTGATTCTTCTTCTTTCTTTAAGATGCTTTAGCATGGAAAAATTTTGTATTTTGGTCCCCTTAGCTAACCATAAAGCTCTTGATCTTTGTTTCCACATATTCTCCTATCTATCCATCCATTTCTGAGCCTCATCTGTAGCTCTAACAATCTCCCTAGTATTTAAAGTTGGTGGGTCTTTATTTTGTGCCAGAGAGAGTTTGAGCCTTGCCTCTTTTAGCTTGACTTGGACCTTGCCAAATCTGGACTTATTCCACCTTTGTAACTTATTGCTGCAGCCAAAAATGCAATCCATAACTTGCATGCCACTTGAAGCGGCAATAGTGAGCCACTCATGTTGAACTATTATTGAACATTCCACTTTTTCAAGCCACATTGCCTCAAATCTGAAAGGTTTAGAACCTCCCCCTCTTGACTGTGCACCTTCTAACTCAATTCATAAAGAGAGATGATCAGAATAAGAGGTAGAACCATAGGTGAGTGAGGCTCTATTAAACAGATTACACCAAGAATTGTTACCAAGGAACCTATCCAGCTTCTCAAAGACTTGAGCCACATCTTGTCTTCGATTGCACCAAGTATATTTTGGACCATAGAATCCAAGGTCCCTTAACTCATAGTCTAGAAACATTTGTTGAAAGTCAAGCATTTGCTATTGTGGTCAATCTCTTCCCCCCCATTTCTCCTGTACTATTAAAATCTCATTGAAGTCCCCATACACTAGCCAAGCCTCCTCAGGATTCCTCTTCAAACTTCTTAACAAATTCCAAGTATCCATTCGTCTTGTAGTATCAGGTTGGCCATAGATACATGTCAAATACCAATTGCTTGAATCTTCACTTACCATAGCATCAAAATGTGAGGCTAAGTAAGTCAGAATGGACAATGGCACTTCCCTCTTCCATAATAATGCAAGGCCCCCACCTCTACCCACAATATCAACTGTTAAGCAACAATTAAAATTTAATCTAACTCTACAAAATTCCATTTGTGCAACAATAAGTTTTGTCTCTTACAAGAAGTAAACATAAGGATCTTCGCTTCTGATTAGATCAGAAAGGGTACGAATACCATGAGGGTTCCTAAGCCCTCGTTTATTCCAACTTAGGATCTTTATTGAGCTCGGTGGGGCTGTGCACCAGCCACCACCGAAACCTGTGGAATGGGTTCCTCATTCCCATCATGGAGTTTAGCTTTGCTTTTAATTCTTTTAGGAGCTCTAGCTACTTCCAAAGCATCAACAATACCATGATGTGTCTTGGGCCTCCCATGATCACTTATAGATAAGGAATGGTGCACCTGGGACCATGAGTTCTCCTCTATTTACGAATAGTACTAGAGGTAGATAGGTTCTCTTCTTCTGCATTCAAAACATCCTTCCCACCAGAAGAACAATAGCCTCCCCTATCGAATTGACACAATTACCCCTCTGTTGATCAGTTTCAATGATGTGCCTCGTACCATCCACAGCAGTTACAATTTCTACCTTATCCCGTTGTTGAACAGTTACCACGCTATGCCCTGTACCATCCGCATCAGTTACAATTTCCACCTTATCACTTGAGAACTGGCTAGATAACCTTTGGCCTGTAATTATCTCTCCATTACATACTGCCGGTAACGGAATCTGATGATCATTATCACAATTTGATATATGCGCCCCAATAGCCTCCTTTCCAACGTTATCCTCAATAACTGCTTCTTTCCGATTACCTAGAGAGTCGCTGGCGGCTTGACCTGTAACCTGACCCATCGGAGGTCTCTTGCCTCCCTGGTTAATCTACTGACTACGTACAGGACCTCCATAATCACCAAAATTGCTTGCACGTAGCCAGGGACCATTTGGAAAATTAGAAACAGAGAACTTTTCCATCAATGGCTACCATTGATTACATTCCTTATGACTATGGCCAAGGGTGCCATAGATGTGGAAAAAATTTAGGAGGCGTTCATAAGAGAAGCAAACCCAGAAGGGATTAGATGAGCCCATACAAACTTTCTTACCACGTAGCAATGGTTTAGTAACATCCAACTTAACTCTAATGCGCAGGTGCTCCCCCCAGGCTAGTTAAGCCTTCTCCAAATCAACCTCCACCACCCTACCAACTTCCTTCCCTACTGTGTTTCCCATCTTCCAGTTCCTAGCCATAATGGGAAGATCGCGAATTCGAACCCAGAAGAGTGCTTTAGGAAACAACACTTGATCTACTTGTTGTAGCCCTTCAACCTCACTTGTGAGAACCAAGTGTTTATCGAATGCCCAAGCGCCCTCTCTGATAACACGTTCTTTATCCCATGGATCATCAAACTCAGCAATGAACAAATTAGCACTGACATCCCAAATGGAAATAGGCTTACCAGGATGCCATAGACGCTTCATAGTACTCTTAAATGCCACCTTGGTAAAGTGTTTAACAATGAACAGTTTAAACAGCAAACACTTCTCCCTTCTTCCTAGAGCACCATCAAGAGATGCTTTGTCCACCACTATAACATCCTCTTCCTGCTCAGTCAAGGACAGTTGTTCACACATCTTCTCTTGATTAACCTCCATAGCATTCACACACTAAGATGAAAGGGGAGCCCGAGATTCAACCCTGCAGGAAGCAGGTAGGGAACCTCTACTCAGGGAGGCCCTCGAGAGGATATAGAGTGATTGTGTGTTGAAGAGAGGTAAGGATTTGTTTATTTTTTATTGTGATTTTTGTTATTGTGTTTATTTAGATTTGTTCTTTCGTAAGGAATATTGTTATTGTTTTTTTAACTAACTAGTATTGTGTTTATTTTGAAGGAATATTTGTTGGAGCTTGTTGAAGGTTGTGATTTGTGAAGGGAATTTGTGATTTTAGCTTGATATATTTCTAAACTTGATTGTGTGTTGATATATACTAGATATTATGATTTTTGTGATTATATTGAAATTTCTTGGAATCTATTGTGATTATTTTGTAAATTTTGTGAATATATTATGATTTTTTGTGAATATATTGTGAATTTTGTAAATGTATTGTGAATTTTGTGAATATATTGTGATTTTTTGTGAATTTTGTCAATATATTGTGGTTATATTGTGAATATATTGTGATTTGTGATTATTGTGATTATATTGTGTTTATGTGATAATTTATTTTTTGATAGGAAATCTAAAGAATGCATAATTAAATGATAGGAAATAATAAGATACTAAAATTAAAAAAGATAATTTTATGTATAATATATACGAGATTAAACAAATACAAATATATAACTAATATGATATTAAAGAATACACGTAAGTAATTAATAATATATACTAAGTTTAAAGCAAATAACAAATCTTTATGATTAAAACAATAAAGTTTGAATAAATAACTAGTTAATTTCAAATAACTTAAAATTATTCAAATAATTATATCTAACAAATAACTAATAACTTTAACTAACTAACGAAGTTTGAGACAAATAAATAATTAATTTCAAATAACTTTAAAATTATTCAAATAATTATATCTAACAAATAACTAATAACTTTAATTTCAAATAATTCATATAACCAATAAGTATACTAAACTTCTTTCGAAACCTCCAAAAAGGACCAACAATAGATTATTTCCTAAGGCTTCCAAAGAAGTTTAGTATGAATATACATTACTTATATGTTATAGTTTGTGTTATAACTTATGTATGTGACATTGCATGAATAACCTTAGACCCGTATGGGAATTAGTGTACACTCAAGAGTTCACTAATTCCTAAATTGTCTAGTGCTGACAGTTTGAGATTATATTATTTATATTGTACATTTTCGTTACTCTTTCTTTACACATTCAGGATGGAAATTTCGGTGTCTTCTTCATTTGTTCTTCGGGTATATTGTTCGTAGGGTGACAATCTCTCTTTGCGACCATGTATAGTTGGAGAACTATGGGGTGGTGCTGCCGAAATTTCTATTGACGTGGAGAATAGAAGAGTGACAAAACTTGTGTAATATGGATGATATAATCTCGAATGAGATAGGACCAACTACCTTTATCTAAAGAACATGGAAAATTGAAATATTGAATTGGAACATGTGATGCATGTGAAATTAGTTGTCATTATACTAATCCATAGGTTTTTTTAGAAATTGACAAAAATTAGATGCGTCTTGGCGATAGATTTGGAAAATACTTCGTTTTGTATGCATATGGAGTTAAAAACTTTATTGATTTTGCATGGGCCTCTACTGATAGTTGCGATTACATTAAATGTCTATATCGAGGGTGCAAAAGGCTATGCGCTATAGGATTGGATGAAGTAGAAAATCATATATTTATGAATGGTATGGATTTGGAATATACTCAATGGGTATTTCGTGGTGAACCATATGAACAATGTGGCAATATTATGTTCGGTGATGGCAGTGAAATGAGGCACGTGAATGACGATAATGAGAGGGATGAGATAAAGGAGAATGAGGAAAAACAGGCTTGTCCCGTATGATGCAGTCTTGTTATGGCGTGTCGTACATAAGTTTGTTCCTTGGACTATTTATGATGCAAGATTTGTAGTGGATCACGATTATAGTAGAGATGAAAATGACATTCTGATTATAGAGGCCAACCAAGAAGATGGATAGGGTATTAATTTATTTGTTGACCTTGATGCACTCGAATTAATCCCCTTATGTAGAGATGACGCCCCACCCGTACATCTCAACCCATCCATATTAAATGATCCTTCAATTGAAGAGTTTGATAAATCAGAAGAAGAAGTGAATGAAGAAGACGAAGAAGAAAATGACGATGTGGAAGGAGATTACAAAGATGTTATCGAATAAGATTATGAAACAAGCATGAAAAATACATCTAGAGATGAAGCATTAAAGTATTAAATGTTTTATTTACATAGGTGACGGTTGCTTACATTTTTCATAATTTCTTCTAATTTAGTTTATTGAAAATATTAATGCTTTCCAAGGATGCCACCAAAACGACAGAGAAGAAATGTACCTCCTCTGCCAAGTCCCGAACTGGTTGAGGACTCCCCAACTGAGGACTTTGCTCCTGATCAAGTTAATACACAAGAGGCAAACAGCCAGTCCACACCTACCAATAAGAAAAATCTTGTTGATAATTAAGTGTATTTGAATACTTGGGGAGAATGGTTTTAATAATTTTAAATAAATTAGTTGATGCCTTGTCACATCGCGGTCGTGGCTTAACACGTGGCCTGGCTCTGGAAAAAAATAGAAGGCATGGGAAAATCAAGATCAACTTCCCTAATAACTATAAATATGGATTATTGAAAAGAATAAAACATCACTCAGGGTGTGGAAAATTGTGCTACATTGCTTTCCTCCTATGTCGGAACACTAGTCCAAGCTTATGCGTCATTTTATGTGTGGTCGTAGCGATATGTTGCTAATGAGATTAAGGATCACATTCGAAGTCATGTACTGGTGAGTTTATATACCATAGTTTTTTTATAGATATTTTAATTTCATGTTTTTTATGCATTTCATTCTTTAGGTTGAATTCGACTTAAATTTTGGTCGCAGTGCACAAGTGTGACCTTTGAATGAGTTGAAGGTTACATTATTTTGGCTTCACAAGGAACAATGTAACATCTAGACCTAGTGCCAAGCCGATATATTTTTTTTTATGGACCATAAAGCCCAAGCCCGTGTTATCCAATTTTCAGACTCCATGTTGTACACAGTTTTAAGTCAGTTTTATCCCTATGCATGCACACCGCTTTCTCCCATATCTAGGGTTTTAATTTGGTCTTTCACTCACCTATATATACCACACGTTAGAATACACAATCGTCTCTTTTCGATCCCAAGAGTAGCCGTTGCCCAGCTTCACGCAGTTCCTCCCAAGCCGCTCCAATCGTGCACCACCTACCTAGTCCTGTACCTCCACGTAGCTACCGCCAACCACCACCAAGTTTTTTTTTGTCATCCCGTAGCACCACGTGAGACGCCGAGCCCACGGATCGCACGACAAGAGACTCACCCATGCACGACCAAAAGCCAGTCTGCACCTTCACTGTTTTACTCAACCATCACACAGGAACTGCAGCTTCAAGCCGCTGCATACTCCACCACAGCACTGCCATAAGCCACCACCGTGACCCAGTCGTGAACCCACGTCGGAAAACACCACCCTCAAAGACACCGTAGGACCTCTGTTTTTGCATCTCAAAACAGGGCACTTTTTCTTGTTTCGGTCCCACCAGCCACGGCGAACTCCGACACCCCAACCTTTCCATGATCTGCTACTACCCAACCACCTTGTTCCCGCTACATCGCTACCCACTCGGTGAGTATTCCGTGTGTTTTCTCTCCATCTCTATTCCTATCCCGCACATCTCTCTCTCCCTGTCTCTCTCTCTCTCGTTCACTCATGCGTAGCCCAGCTCGATGGAGTTCCCGCCGCACTCTCGCTCTTCTGTCGCGCCACCTCGGTCCCTCCAGCTAGCCCCATCATGCCTCACCCCTCCCTGCGTGCCTTGGTTTCTTCGGGTAAGCTGCTGCTGTCGCATACTGGGTGTTAATCCCGTATGTGTGTTCGTTTGGTTTATTCTTATAAGTTATATATACGTACATAATATATATATATATATATATGATATATATGGAAAGTTTTAACCTAATGGTTGGGTACTTACCAGTTTAACCTTAGTGAATTTCCATATATATGTTTTCGAAGCTTCTTTTTGGATTTATGATTAAATGGGTTTTTGTTTTAAGTCTCATAAAATATTATTTTTGTGTAGATAATATTTTAATAATATTGTTAACTAAAGCAAGTAAATCTATTTTAAGAGAGGAGTTTTCACGACATATTTTATAAGATTTTTAAAGTAATCAGAGTATTCTATTAATTTATAATATTTTGTTGGTATTTTAGATATTTTAAATATTACTTTTTATTGAGTTCCATAATTATCATAATACTTGTTCGATTAAGAGGATATTGATGGTTTTGGAAAATAATGTTATTTTGAGGTTATGAGAATTTTTAAGTTTTGAGGAATTAAAATAGGTCATTTTAGAAGCTTAGACTTAAATTTTGAAATATGTGATTTATTGAAAATTTACAGAAATTACGTGATTATCTTATAAGTGAAGAGTAATATTTGTTCGGCACTTTTGAGAAAATTTTGGAAAAGCTAAGAAGTCCAGGTAAGCGGAGTTCCTATGCTAGGTTTTATACGAGTTATTGAGACTGAGGTTGACTTTTTGAAAACTTTGCATATTTTGAGATGAAATGAAAACTTGGGAAAAATCAACCTCGGATGCTTATTTGCATTACTCATGAAATCTGTATAAAAAAGAGAAAATATTTTCTGACATACATTGTGTAGACATGAGCTAACTTTTGTCATGTTGTCTCTAAAATCTGAAAAAGAGCGATATTGAGAATTTGAAAAATTGTGCATTGAATTAGAAAGATGTTCTGACTTTTGTTTTTGATATGTGAGAATGATCTAATTATGTTTTGGTACTCTATTTTATTTTGATATGGCATATGAAAACCTTTGGCATGATGTACTGCTTTTTTGTATCTGACTTTGTCTCTACTCTGCTCTGTTTGGGTTGGTACCAACATTTCTGTCTCTAAGTGCACCCACTTTGGAAACAAAGTGGTTTTATTGTGGTCTTTCTTGTGTGCACACTCGAGGCTCCAAGAAGAATAAGGGAAAGATTTCACCTCTGTCTATATCCGGTTTGGCCACCGGGGATAGCACAACCCTACCACGGGGGTGAAACATGGTCTCTGCTCAGTAAGATGCTCTGTTTTAATGTGATGAAGATGCTCAGGTTATGTTATGCCAAAGTACTATGGGTTTTGTTTGTCTTAAAACCATCGCTCTGTTATTTTTGAAAACATGTTTTGTTCTACATGATAACTCTGGAAAATATTTTGTTCTATATATTGTACTCTGTAAATGCTCATGTTTGCATGCTAGCATATGTCCTCTGCTTACTGAGTTGTTAATAACTCACCCTTATATCCACAATATTTTTTTAGATGAGTTGAATATTCCAGTTGAGGATCAAGAATATGGAGCATAGGCGAGAGGAGTTAAAAATGATGGTTTAAGCATAGAAGATTTACATAAGTATTGAGGATTTTTATCCAGTAAGTTTGTTGCGCTCTGATGATGTGTTTTTTTGGGAGGTCGATGTTTATATTAAGACTTGGTATTGTCTTAGAATAATTATACTTGAGTATTTAATGTGAATTAATGAGTATTTTATGCGACAAAGAAAAATTTGAGTATGTACTATGTGGATAGAAAATGATTTTTAAGTGACATGAGTTAACTCTCCAGACCCTCGGGGACTGGGCGTTACAAACAATGTCATGACCACTCCAAGAAATTTGAGACGTTCAAAGAGATTGCTCAGTTCCCTTTTCAGGATATGAAGTTAGACGATTGGAGGAAGTGTGGTGATCTTTTCACAAGCCCAAATTATCAGGTGAAAAGCCCCGGTCCTAGATGACGTTAGAGAGTTACTACCTGTCACCTAAATCCTTTTTCACAATACAAATAAATATTCCAAAGACTCCATAAACATATCCTCGTCCATTTTCAAAAACTCCATAACCATAAATATGACAACTCAAGACTTAATATAATTGTCAACATCCCAATAAATTGATCAATGTACAAAATAATAACCTTTCAATAATCTCAATACTTACTTACTCCCTACATGTTTTCAATCTACCTATTTTCTATTCTCGATCCTCAGTCTAAGCATTCACTACATCTGAAAAATATTGTGGAGATAAGTTAAGTTATCAACAACTCAGTAAGTAGAGAACATATGCTAGTATGTAAACATGAGCATTTTCACAGAGTTCAGAATGCATAAACAAAACATTTCAGCTTCAATATGTAAATTTCAAAAAATACATATTATCAAATAATCAAAGTGACACTTCAAACTGTTCATATTCAAAAACCAACTTTTCATATTCAAAGACCCCTTTGGCTCAACGTGACTGAACATATTTATTTTATCATATCATATTCGAACAGAGACTATGTTTAACCCTCTGTGGTAAGGTTGTGTATTCTGCCGAAAGCCAAACAAAACATAAATCACCATGTTACCAAAGCAATTCCACTCAAAATAGAGACCACTATTATATCTCGTGGTAGGGCCAGAGGTCACTATTATATCCCCTGACAGAGCTAGATGCCACAATTATATCCCGTGACAGGGCCAGAGGTCACTATTGTATCCTGTTATAGGGCTAGAAGTCAATATTGTATCCCATAAGAGGGCTCGAGATCATAGCAAAATAGATTCAGAATCACTATATCAGAACTAGAATCAAAGTCAGAATAGAATCAGAAAGTCATGCTAAAGGTTTTTTCAGATACCACATCATATCAAAATAGAGTATTAAAATCAATTTAGATAATTTCACATTTTCCAAAATAGATTCAGAACATCTTCACGTCAAAAGCAAGAATTATCAAATTTCATTTTCACTCCTTTTTCTCAGTTCAGTAACATAATGTCAAAAATATGCTCATGTCGACACCAGTCATGTCAAAAGATACTTTATTCTTATATAGAAATTCATGAGTAATACAAAACAAATAACTAGGGTCGTTTCAGTTTCTTTCCAAAATAAAACATGCATTTTTCCAAAATCAACCTCAGTCCATTTTATTTTTATACAAAATCTAGCATAGGAACCCTGCTTACGTGGACTTCTTAACTTTTCAGAAACTTTCCTCAACAATGACGAACAAATATCAATCATCACCGAGAGCTATGTGTAGCGGTGGCCTAGGTGGATGTTTAGGGCGACACGGCTGGCAGCGGCGGCAGGTCACGTGAGCGAGGGGCTCACTAGTGGCTAAGTTGAGGTCTGCGGTTGGTCATCGGGGATAGCACAACCCTACCATGGGGTTAAATATGGTATATGATATAATATGGTGACATGATATGATACGATACGATATGATATGATAAGATGAAGATGTTCAGTTATGTTATGCCAAAGTGTTTTTGAGTATGACCAAAGGGTTTTGAATATGAGTAGTTGATTTTTTATTATGAAAAGATTGAAAAGTCACTTTGATTTTTTGATATGTGCATATGAAAATGAAATTTTTGTTTCTGTATACCGACTTTTCTAAAAAGGCTCACGTTTACATATTAGTATATGTTCTCTACTTACTAAGTTGTTGATAACTCACCCATTTTCTCCAAATATTTTTTAGATGATGTGGATGGTTCAGCTGAGGACCAAGAATAGAAATTGTGAGAAAGGCTAAGCTAAGGATAGGTTGTTGGGTACCTTAGGGTACTACTGTTAACAAAAGATTTCTAACATCTTTTAGATACGTTATGTGTCTTTTTTTTCTTTAGTAAGACTTGAAGATTTATCAGTCATTTATGTTGAGCCTATTGGGAGATTTAGGCCCATTTGGTTTATGTTATTAATATAGTGATGACTTTGTGGAGATTATTATGTGTCTATTTGTCATATATGAGATTGATTATTGTTTTCGAAATCTTTGGGGATTTTAGATGTGTTGAGAGACAGGTTTATAACTGACAAGTACTAATTCTCAGACCAATCCAGGGCCGGGGCATTACAGTTCAAAATGACTAAACAAAACATTTCAGTTTCAATAAGCAAATTTCAAAACATACATATTATCAAAAAAATCAGAGCGACAATTCAAACTGTTCATATTAAAAAACTAACTTTTCATATTCAAAGACCCCTTTGGCACATCCTGACTGAACATCTTCATGTTATCATATCATATCAAAGCATCATATCAGAACTAAGACCACGTTTAACCCCCGTGGTAGGGTTGTGCCTTCTGCAGAAAGCTAAGCAGACCATAAATAACCATGTTACCAAATCAATTGCACTGAGAGCAAACACCACCATTATAGTAGGGCCAAAGGTCACTATTATATCCCGTGAAAAGACTAGAAGTCACTATTATATCCGATGACAAGGCCAGAGGTCACTATTGTATCCCTTGAGAGGGCTAGAGATCAGAGCAAAATATAATTAGAACCAAAATCAAAGTCAGAACCGAATCAGAAAGTCATGCCAAAGAATTTTTTTTTTTGAGATACATCATATCAAAATAGAGTACTAAAATAAATTTAGATGATTTCACATTTTCCAAAACATATTCAAAACATCTTCACGTCACATGCAAAAATTATCAAGTTTCATATTCGCTTCTTTTTCTTAGTACAGTAACAAAATGCCAAAAATAAGCTCATGTCTACACCAGTCATGCTAGAAGATACTTTATTGTTATATAGAATTTCATGAGTAATACAAAACAAATAACTGAAGTCGTTTCAATTTCTTTTCATAACAAAATATGCATATTTTCCAAAAATTAATCCCAGTCCATTTTATTTTTATGCAAAGTCTAGGATAGGAACCTCGCTTACCTGGACTTCTTAAGTTTTCAGAAATTTTTCTCAACAATACCGAACAAATATAAATCGTCACTAAGAGCTACTTGTAGTGGTGGCCTAGGTGGATGTCTTTGGCAGAGCGGCAGCAGGTCACATGAGGGAGGCAGTGAAGGGCTCACTAGTGGGTGAGCTGAAGTCTCCGGTGGAGCACGATGGTAGTGCACCATGAGGAAGAGAGAGAATCACTTAGAAAGAGGGGAGAGTTGCGTTATCGAGTGGGGTGGAGATATCATGTGATGGTGGCTCACGGCGGCACCAGGTTCGACATGGTTTTCTGGGTGGTGCATCAGGAGTATCACGGTGGCTGCGTGGTGGTTGAACGGAGGAGGTTGGCTGGGTGGTGGTCGAGTGGAGTATCACACCCATGCTTGTTGCTCTATTTTGAGTATGGAAAACAGGGGCGGTTTTCTTTGGGTGTTAACCGTGGTGGTTAGTGGTCTGTAGGGGCTTCTCACGGTGACAGTGTGGTGGTGTAGGGCTGAGGTTTAGGCTGAGGGCCTGTGGTTTCTATCTTGAGAGGTGGTCTGGGCATGTTGGTTTCCATTCAAAGTTGTTGTGCTGCACGATGGGGGTGGCATTGCCGTTTATGTCAGGGAACAAGGCTATAGCAGTTTCTCGAGGGGTTGGGTGGTGGGGGTACTTGTTTCCCACCATGGTGCATGGCTATGACGTGAAGGTGT
Organism: Juglans regia; assembly: GCF_001411555.2. Classification (NCBI taxonomy): domain Eukaryota; kingdom Viridiplantae; phylum Streptophyta; class Magnoliopsida; order Fagales; family Juglandaceae; genus Juglans; species Juglans regia. The sequence goes on along the minus strand of NC_049913.1, from coordinate 22,348,880 downwards.
TGGGAGGGTGGCTGTGTGCATGGCTCAAGGAGTTTCCATGGAGGAGAAACTGCCACAGTGAACGTGGAGGTTGCTTCCATTGCTAGTCTTCATGGGGTTAGGTTGTGCAGAGATAGCAACGGTGACTGAATGGAGGTTGTGGAGGGTGGCGGCTTCATTGTGGGGGAGTTGCCTTGCGAGGCAACAGTTTGACTCTTGAGAGGTTGCTGCTCTGTACAATGGAGGATGAGGGAAGGAGACAGCAGCCCTATTCTTGGGTTTTCTTCATGCAGGAAGGATTAGGTAAGCATATATAGGCAAACGAAAAACCAAAAACAAACCCTAAAGGGATGAGGGAAGGAGAGGTGTACGTGCATCGGGATGGGAGTCGTGCAAGATTGGGGGAGGGGGAGGGGGGTTTAAAGAAACTAACTGAACGTTGGTTGGTTCTCACGGGATGGGTTTTGGGGTGATCGAGTAGGGCCCATTTTGAATTTTTAGGCTCACATTTTGGGTGGAATAAGAAATTAATAAGTGGGCTTTTTCCTCAGTTTTGGTCCTCGACTCAACTCTAAAAATAATCCAACTTGGCCAAAATTTTCTCGACCCATAAGAAGATTTTTAACCTAATTTTCAAATCCAATGAAATAAAATGATATTATGCCAAAATAAAAATAGTAGGCCGTAGTTTATTCCAAAAAATTTACTCGCAATTTCAAATGGACTTTTCGTACCTATAAACTCCAAAATAAAGAAAAGGGCTTGGTGCTAGGCCCGGGTGTTACATCAGGTATTCTAGATTTGTCTCCTATAACTTATTTACATCTATATTGGTTTTATATATTATATAACATTGTTAATTTTTCTTGCAACACTTAAGTTCTACTAATGCACAAAATAGAACGTCTTTAAGAATCCAGCATCGCGCTAGTTCAAGGTCATTCCAACACCTTACTGATAAAATGGTAATTAATATTTGTTAAAATTCAGTCATAGTATGCTTGTTTAAAATTACTGATGTGGCTTTGTTAGAAATACAATGATCCTGAAAATTTTTCTCTCATTCAAGTCAATGCTGCTACCTGATGTGTACAACGAGTGGATTGATCCTGTCGTTAAAGATAATTATGTAAGTGAGTTCATTTTATGTGAATAAATTATATCAACATGTGAATAGATATTATGTTTACCTTCTATTTCTTTTAATATGTTAGTTATTGTGTGTTTCCTTCCTAATTGTAAGAAAAAATTATTGAGATGTAGTCAGCCTCTGAAGAATCTTCTCCTTGTGATATGGACATATTTACGCAGTTTTTGTACATGAAGGTTTGCTTATTTTTTGTGATGGTTTCGTTCGTCACAATAGATCAAATTTGTAATAGTGGTTCATGATTGCTTGTGTGTGTGTCTGTCATATAGGGTTGGGGGAGGTTGATTGAAGAAATTCGAGATATGCCACTCCGAACAAAAGCTCGGGATTGACAGGCAAAAGAAAAGCCAAAAAAAGAAAAATAAAAAAAGATGCCTCTCCTTCGAGTTGTACTCAACGTGAGGTTCCATAAAGGGATTAAGCCTTTCGCGGATGTTCACCGCTTGGGTCAGTCTAGATGGCGATAGAAACATGCGTTTTGATCTTGAGACGGTTATTGCACATTTCCAAATAAGAGATGAGACTGCTTCAACGTGTGTGGGCTGTAGAACGTTGGCGCTGGCGGCTTTTGTCTTGAGAGCATCAATATCTTTGGTGCATCAAACACGTACCTCCTTGAAACAGTCGTCTCGTTCGCCAAGCTCATGGCTAGTGGCGGCAATGTATGTCTCGGGGGGATGTGAGATGCGGCACTGAATTCCGGAGGCAGCACTGCCTCACCAGACGCGGCAAGAGCCGCGCTAGCCCAACTATTTATGAACATGCTAGTCGTGGCTGCATCGGCTACCTTGTACTTTGAAATATATATATATATATATGTATAGAGAAATGTTCCAAGAAAGCTTAATACTATTAATTAAATATGTGATTTGTCATTTTGTTTCTTCTATTTAAATATGCAAATATTTAAATATTAAGATATAGAGGCAAAAATGATAAATTACGTATTGATTAAGTAACGATGTAAGATTTTGATTTAGAATTATTCATATTTATAGCACCGCTTCAACATTAGATCAAGTTTCTCTTAAACCAATTATACAAATAACAATAACTTTCAAATCTATAATTTTATCCTATATTTAATTATATAGAGTTATAAGCTGCGTGTCTTAAGAGGTTACGTTGTCTTAAGGCCACCTAGCAAGGACAGTCACCGCATGCATGCGAGCTCGATCTGTATAACTTCAATGAATTGTATTCATTTCATTTCGACACATACTTCATCATTAGAGGGATGCGAGTAGTTGGCTTTATCCCTGGACCGTACGGTGTTTGATGTAATTTAAACTCATCTCAATTCATTTTATTATTATAATTTTTTTAAATTTTCACGCAAAATATAATAAACAATTCAACTTTTTTAAATTTCAAAACAATAATAATATTCTAATAATATTTTATTTTATTATTCAAAGATCATCTCAATTCATCTCTAATCCAAACCATCACATAGCCAATTATCACATCCATGCCCACTATGCCACTATTAGGGGTGTTCTTCATCCAGGTTCCGACTCGGGAACCCGGGTGGATTCCCAGAAATCCGAGTTGTACCCGGATTTCTTTTTTTTATTTTAGTAAAAGTCTTTATTTTATTAATTTTTTTCTAAGAAGTCAAGTTCATGAAAAGCATAATATTTGTGTTCTAAAACTACTAAATGCATGTAAAACAGAAAAACAAATCCAATATTCATCTATGCATGCATCACAATGCAATCCACTATATATTACACTAATGGTATTTATAAATTACATTACCAAACACAAAATTACAAGAAATGAGTTAAAAAATCAATAGCACAGTCATCTCTTAGTGATTTAATCTCACCAAATAATAGTCCATTGTCAATTCCTGTAGCCAGGTAATCAAAAAGCTCATTAACTAGTTCGGCATATTATATTCAAATAGAATATTAAAAATGAGTATAGAAAATGAGTATAAAAATTGATGATTTTATGCATAAAGATTGCTGCACCTCAAAATGGTTTTGAAATTAATGACGATACATCAAACTAATGTCAAGAAATGAACCCAAACAGTCCAAGCAAGCTAAAGGGCAGTCATAGAAAAGATGCATATCAGATTCAATATCATCCAAAATAGTCTACTGTATGCTTGCAAATGCATGTGCTAGTGTTTGGCAATAATAGTGAACAACTCTAGACAGAGCATAATGGTAGAAAAGAGTTCAGATAACAAAATTCCTATTATTTCTGATAAGCTTGTTTGGGTAAGCAAAATTAAAATGCATTTTAGGCCAAGAACTATTGAGATTAGAAAAAAGAAGCATGAGTTAAACATCATTATTAGGCCACCAATACCCTATAAAAAGCCTTTGCTTTTCTCTGAAATAGTCAAGCAAAACAAGTCTATAAAACCCTATTCACCACCAATCACAACTAACAAAATAATAACAATAAAGAATCTAAGCTAAACAAAAATCTAACAAATAGCACCATGCACCAATGTCCCAAACAATCCATGAGTTATAAAAGCTCAACAGAGAGAGAGAGAGTGAGGGTTTTGAGTAACTGGTAGATCTGCCCAACCAAAACACTACTCACGCACTACCACAACAAAATAGGTTATAGATCTGGGCGACGAAATAAAACCCAAAAAAAAAAATCAGATCTAGCAAAACGACAGCTCTACTAGTCACCGGCGACGATGGCTAGGGTTTTGGCTTTCCCCAACACACTCTAGAAATGAAAGAAACCTCCCCCTAAGAGAAGAGATCTAAATGCTCAAAAGAGAGAGAGAGAGGAACATACCGAGAGTAGCGAAAAGGCTTCTGTCTTCTGTGGATGGTGGCCTTTGATAGCACCGACGGCGATGGTTGTGGTTTCGGTACTCGGTCGACAGAGAGAGAGAAGTTAGACGGAGAAGAGAAGAGAGAAGGCTTCTTCCCTTGATTACGGGCTAGAGACTGAAGAGAGAGAGCTTGGGTTTCCATTTGGACTTTGGGAAAGAGAAGAGAGATCGAGAGCTAGGGTTTCCGTTTGACACTTTGGGCAAAAGAGAGATGGAGAGCCAAGGAGTCAAGGATGAGGGTTTGGAAGTGGACTTTGAGCGAGAGAGAGAAGACATCGCAAGGAAGAATGAGGGTTTTTTTTTTTATATATAACCCGGGTATCGGATGTTAAATCCAGAACCCAGGTTTCATAACCAGATCTGACCCGGATTAATCCGGATTTTGTAATGCTGGTTTCGGCCCAGAAAATCCGATTTTCCAGGTTTCATATCGTGTAATGACCCGATCCTATATTTTTTGGGATAAATTACAGATAAATTTTTTTAAAACTCAATAAATGAGTTAAAGCGAATGATCAGATGATTTTTTTTAAAACCTAGAGTTAAGGCTCCATTATTATTATTATTATTATTTTTAATTTTTACTCCAAGCACGTGTGTGTTAGAGTCCAAACACTATTACTATTCTTATTTCATCTTCATAATAAAACTCCTAGTTACCAAATTTGATTCTATAAAATTCAAACACTCACGAAATCTAATCCACTTCCATGCATGTACGTTTCTTCTCCTTCTTCACTAGGGTTTTCATTGGTCTATATATAGAGCTAGGCTCATTAGGTCCAACCCGAGCCAATTTTTCCAGCGTGAACAACCACCAGCCCCATCCTCAAGCCGAAACTAGCCCCTCACACCCGCAGACTATCATGTCATTTTCCCTCCACCTTGAATACCAAAGACAACCATGTTTTCTACTCAATCCTCTTTTGACCACTAGAAGAGTCGGATCACCTCACTGCAGCCACCAGATAGCCGCCCAACAAACCACCTGCACGACTGAAACCAGTGCGTTAGCACTGCCCAACCCCACGTTTAGTCCCACTGCACGGCTACCCCACTCCACCACCGTCGCTCAGCCAAGCCTTCACGTGCGTCCCAAACCGCCAACCCACTGCATAGAACAAGTCTAAAAGAAAACTGCACATCGCAGTAGCAAGTTTAACCCCTGCTTGCACCCGTGCCGCAGGAAGCTTGTAACGCCCCGACCCCGAGGGTCCAGAGAGTTAACTCATAAAACCTGATAATCAACTATAACAAGGCTAGAGTACTTCCAAATTCAAGAATTTATCCATTTTCCCAAACCTCAAATCGAACGTATATACTTCAATTAAATAAATCAAATAAACTCATCTATCCAATATTCAATCCAACAACCCAAATAAAATCAACTCTTCTTCATGTCTCAAATAACAACTAGAAATAATATAACATTAACATAAGTATCCATAAACCGTCTAAATCCATTGAAGCAAACTTAAGAAAGATAATTAACCTCCAACACCAACACTAATATCATGAGATACCCAACAACAAATCAATGCTAATCTTCTCCATAGACTCTAATACTGATCTTCAGCTGAGCCATCGATGTCATCTGAAATATTATGAAGATTAACGGGGTGAGTTATCAACAACTCAGCAAGCAGAGAGCATATACTAGCATGTAAACATGAGCATTTATAACATTTGATAAGCCGAACAAAACATCTACTTTCAGAATGCAGGAACAAAACTTGTACAAAAACTTTAGAGCGAAATTTTCAGAAAAGTAAGCTTATTCCAAAAAGAAAATCCGTTGGCATTTCTAAACTGAAACATTATAATCTTATCATTGTGTGTTATCGCATCGGGACAATACCATGTTTAACCCCCCGTGGTAGGGTTATAAACCACCATTATACCCGTGGCTGGGCCATTTTTCATGTTTCACCCCCGTGGTAGGGTTATAAACCACCATTATACCCGTTGCTGAGCCATTTTCCATGTTTCACCCCCGTGGTAGGGTTATAAACCACCATTATACCCGTGGCTGGACCTTAACAGAAACAGAACGGATTTCATCGAAGATCCGATTACAATCATATACAGAATCAGAACATCATGCCAAGATTCTCAGATGACACATCATATCCAAACAAAACATTGAAAAGCTTCAGATCATTTCACATGTTCGAGATAAAAATAAACAAAATATTCTCATTTGTTCACAACAAAACTTTTAGAATTTCCTTATTCGCTCTTTTACATAGTTCTGAAACAAAGTGCACAAAACTAGCTCATGTTTACACCAGTCATGACAGAAAACACTTTCTCTTATATTGAATTTATGCATATGCAGAATAAACATCTGAGGTTGTTTTCAGATCATTTCTTTTAAAAAAAAAACAAACACGTTTATTTTCCAAGTCAACCTCATTTTATTTCTTTTATGCAAAACTAGTATATGAACCCCGCTTACCTGGGCAACTTAGCTTTTCAAAATTTTCCTCAAAAATGTCGAGTCGAAAATAAATCGTCATCTAGAAAAAATAATCACATAATTTCCGTAAGTTTTCAATCAATCATGGATTTCGATAGTTAATCCTAAACTTCTAAAATAACCTATTTTAATATCTCAAAACTTAAAACCCTCGTAATCCCAAAATATATCATCACTTCCTAAAAAAATCTCCAATATTCACTATGACCATTGTCAAACTTAAAACACCAATATTCAAACCCAAAACAGCCAACAAATTTCATAGCATAAACCAATCTCACATAAACAACTCCATCAAATCCAACCGACCCCCTTCTTCCTCGGACTCAGTCCGGCACAACCAACAAATTCACAGTAAATATGAATTAGCGCAGAAATACATTTAAATCTCAAAAGTTCTTTGGGAAAAAATACTTACAATGCTATAATATAATTTTTGAAAGATCACGGAGGTGCTGTAAGCGGCAACGTAGCAACAAAACAGTGCGAAATGCATTGTGGCCGTGGGTCTCAGAAACCCACTTTTGAACGGGTGTAAACGAAGACCCGAGATTGATAGGGTAGGACCTAGGGATGTCGGTGAAGCTAGTGGTGGTGGTGGTTGGCCGTGGGTGGCGGCGTGGGCGGCGGTTGAAGGCCAAAAAGCACGAATCGGAGATGGAGATAGATGGGCTTCACCGGTGACAGATCGGAGCCAAGGATGGGTGCATTAGGTTGCTAGGAGGTCGATGATGAAGTGGTGAAGAGATGGTGGCCGATGGTGGCGCGACGGCGGCGCACGAGCACAAGGAACGCCGCGGCATAGTGTTGCGCGTGGGGGCAAACGGCGAAGCGAGAGGGGCTGAGATTGGAGGGAGGTGGTCGCCGGAGGGTGGGGAAGGCCGTGGGCTGGGCGGTGTCGCCGGACGGAGGCGCATGGCGGCGGGCTGGGGGAGAGAAGGATCGGACGAAGAAAGAGAGAGGGCTGGGTCACGCGCAGGAGCCGTTCAGGAAAAGCAAAAGGAAAAAAAAAAGAAAAGAAGAAAAAAAGAGAAAAGAGAAAAAGAAAGTGGAAAAGAAAAAATGAAAGGAAAAAAAAATGAGGTCTAAATCTCACAACTTAGGTCACAAAATTCCAACGAAAAATTATTTTATCACAATAGTTTTAAATAAAATAAATTTAAACACAGTGACTAAGTAAAATAAAATAATTAAATCCAACAATACAATAATTTTAAAACCCACAAACTAATTTAAATTAAGAGAAATTTAATTGCATAACAATTATTAATATTAAGGAAACATGTCAAATTTAATTTTCACAAATTAAAATCATAAAAAAAAAAACCCAATAAAATCTGAAAATTTAAAACAAGATAATCAAATTTTAAATTAATAACAAATAATCCTTCAATTAAAAAAAATACACTAAAAAAAAAAATACGGGGTGTTACAAAGCTCCTCCACGTCTCCTCCATCAGCCACAGCACCATGAAGGACCACCTAGATCTGCCCTAGTCCTCCTCGTTGCCCAGCTAGGAGAACCACTACAAGGCCTGCCCTCAGAATAGCCAACAAGCCGCTGCCATCCTCCCCTGTTTTAGCCCCTTGAAACAGAGTATTTTGGGAGCCCACCGTAGAGCCAAGTTCCCACCTTTTCAACCGTCGCTCCTCGTCAGAAACGTCCTCAACACAGGGCCGCAACTCTGCTAGCTACGCCACGGACCACCATATGTAAGTCCTCTCCCTCAAGCCGTGTCCTTTCCCCCTCGTTCATCTCGTCTCTCTCACTTGGTCTCTCCCTCTCTCTCTCAAGCTTTCGGTTTCTCTCTATCTCTCCAGCCTTGAGCCACCGAGGAACCACCCAGCTTCGCCGTTCAACACCACCAAGCTCGAAAGCCTCACGCCTAGCTCTCGGTAAGCCCCTACCCTTTACTTCACGCGTAAAAACCCAACCCAAATGCATGCAACCGGCGTAAAATCCAACCCGAATGCATGCAACCTGTAAAATCAACTTTAGGTGGGTTAGTTAAATTACAAAAATGCCCTTTGTTTTGTTTTCCAAAAATACCCATGCCTATTTAGGATTAAAAGATGAGAATATTTTAGTGCTAGGAAGAATCTAGGTTTTGGAATTACAGACTATTTTAGTATTTTAGGTTTTAAATAAAATCACTTGTTTAATTAGAAATTTATGAAAATTACGTGTTTATTTTTATAGGCGACCGACTACACGCTGAAAATAGTGGATTAACACTGCAAGGTAAGTAGTATCATCATACCCTTACACGTATGTACAGTAAACGACATGCCTTTTATAAAAATATTATGCATGTACGCCCTCCATTGGAAGCCCCTTTTTATATACCCAAGACATGATAAAATTATGAAAATCCATGATTTTACGTGAAGAATTATGCTTTAAATTATTTATGAAAACTCATGATTTTATGAAAGGAGTTATGCATCAAAAGATTTATGAGGGTCATGATTTTATCTGAAGGTTTTTGAAAATTGATGATCTTATGTTGTACTTTATGCATTAAAATAGTTATGGAAAGTCATGCATGATTTTATGTGAGAGTTATGCATAAAATTATTTATGAAAAGTCATGAATTTATGTGAGGAAACATGTATCACGACTTTTATGAAAGAATATGATTTCATTTGAAATCTATGATATGATATGACAAGTATGTATATTATTTCCCTTGAAATCTATGATATGACAAGTATGTATGCGATTTTCTTTGAAATCTATGAAATTACAAGTATACAAGTATGATTATGAAAAGATATGTAACGGCCTATGTTATGATAAGAAGACGGTACCTATGTTATAGGCATATTGCATTGCCAGGTCGTGCATGCTGGTAGTGCACCTATTATGTCTTCCTTATGTATAGATTCCACAACCCACGGCCACGGGCAGAATCAGAATCTACTTAGATTCGCTAACCCTAGCTCACGGGGGTCAACAGTGAGTAACGGCTTATGATAAGTGAAAGATAAGTTAATGTTCATGTTCATGTTATTTATATGTATTTATGAATATGCATGTTTTTTTTTGAAACCTTATGTTTATTATGTTTACTGCATGATGTGTTGCTTATTGAGTATTCGACTCATTTTAGTTTTTTTTTTTATGTTTTTAAACTACCACAGGTGATGACATTTATGAAGATGAGACTGTAGGACAGGACTTGACTTCGGGAGGTGAGGCAGAGGTCTAGACAGATTATGCTATGATTATTACAATGGTTTAAAGTTTAAATAAATTATTTTGAGAAGCACATGAGACTTCTGTATTTTTTTTAAATAAGTGCTTCCGCACACTCTATTTTGAATTTTCAGTATTTATTAAAGTTTGTTTTATTTATGGAAACTTTTGCATATGGCGCATTGTTAAAAAAAAAGAAAAATTTTTAAATTCAAGTTTAGTAGTAGCACACTGGCTCCTCGAAAATTATAAAATGTCTTTTTGGGAAGTGGGGTGTTACATATCGGGCTAGGAAAAAATCCGGTCTGGATGAACAGTCTTAGCCACTATACTAGTAGTTGGCTTATTTATCACACGCGACTCTTTCCTCGCATGTAAAGTGCATTTATACCCAACATGGTAAATTTAAAAAAAGTGCATTCAGCTTATCAAACAAGCTGAAAATCTTTTTTTTTTTTAAAAGTACCAAATTGAACCTTTTGTTCAAAACTCAGTGTCTCTAATTTTAAAAACTCTTTAAGTATAAGCTTACCAAATAGTTAAAATATTTTTAATAGTAGAACTTTTGAGTATAATTTTACAATTAAAAATTCTACAATAGAAAATCTTATTTCCTATTGCAATCCCAAATAACCACTTAATTTAAAATATAATTAAGCACGTTTCAAATCTTAATCCTCTGAGATTCATTTTTCTCTTTCTATTTCTGGAATATTTACTTTGCAAAAAAAAATAAATACAAAGGAGATAACAACTAGTTATATAACTTCATCAGCAAAGGTGGGACCCGCCGACCACTCTAAACTTGATTAAAACGCCACGACAGCAAATTTACGAGTACATAATGATCACTTTTGATTAATTGTATGTTTTGTTATTTATGGGTTTGTTGTATAAACTGCATTTTGGTACCATAGTCCATATGATGTGATCAATGTAAATGGTGTATGTAGGACTGTTCATCCGAGTTGGATTTTTTTAGGCTTGGTCCATAACCTGGTTATTCGGATTCCATTTATTCCGGCCCAGAATAAACCCGGGTCGGTACTCCCATAACAATACCCGGGTACACGGGTTTTCTTTTAAACCATACCCAGTGTCAAAACGACGACGTTTTGATAAACCAAAACGGCATCGTTTTGACACTAGGGTTAAAAACCCTTCCCCATTCCCATATCTCTCTCTCTCTCTCTAAAGAAACCCTAGCCTTCCTTCCTCAATGCCGAACTGTCGATTGAAGAAATCCCATCATCCTCGTGACCCCATCATCGTTGTCATCGACTCACAATCATCCTCGTGATCCCAAGGTTTGTTCTCTTCATTTGATTCTGATTTGGGTCTATTTTATGCTCAAAATTCATGACTGAGTTTACAAATGCTTGAGGCATTTTCTCTATCTCTTTATCTGTCTCTGGTGTGCTGTCGCAGGCAACCAAAAATAAAACATATACTCCTAAAAATATATGTAGTAGTGCAAGTAAAGATCGTTCCCACGGAGAGTATTTAGCTTAGTTTTATGCTACGTGAACAACGATGGGGGGTTTTGATTATAACAAAAATAATTTTAAGAAGAACAACTAAGGAACAATTCAAATTAAAGTATCAAAATCAATCAAAAGAATAAACCTTGATCTAAGTCAACATCCACCATCGAAATTTTACAACTGATCATCGATGCAAATATATATTAATTCGTACTTTGAATATTTACCATTGGAATTATTTTCCTATCTCTCCTTAGTCACAGTTAATTAGAAAACAAGCGATCTAATTAACCTTAACTACTAAGCAACCTAAAACAAGCGCTAAAGATTTAATCTAGTAGCAGCCTTAAGAATTAGAGAGATCGATTAAGCTAAAAAACACAAGCATAAGCGGTTGCATTTAATTTAGATGAGAAAATCATGAAAATAGGCACAAAATAATATCCGATATTCAAATCTTAGTCGTCTGTTGCTGCTGATGGTGGCGTCGCTGCCCAACTGTGGCTAGTCATGGTTCTCAATTTGGGCGACGATGCTCTGTTTCCATAGTTCCAAAACAAAGCAGCTCCGGCTTTTGCTTTCGACGGACAATGGTGATGGTGGCGTTTATGTGTTGAATGTCTGGGGAGTATGGGTTAACGGGCGGGTCTGGCAGCTTGTAGTGGCATTGCCGTGTGAGTGGGGCTGGTTCACGTTTGATGACACTGAGAGGCTAGGCCGTGGGGGCAGTCCCACGGTGCTGCAACTAGGCGCAGTTGGTTGTTTCCATCGTGCGCCCTGCATGGTTTGGAGGTGGTAGGTGGTTCGCGGAGGAGATTCACAGAGAACATTGAGTGCTAGGTGGGTGCACGTTTGAAATGGGATGTCAGTAGTGATAAAGAAAAAAATAAACTGACAGTGAAGATCAGCAAGATAGAGAGCATTTACAAGGTAAAGTTTATCAGAGAAAATGAAACGGCATCGAAGGTGCACAGGAAATGGAAAAAAATAAAAGGATGTGGGAGAGCGATTGTTGAGAGCAATTCGGACGTGGGTAACGAGGAAGGAAAACTATCGAGGAAATCCGTCTGGTGGGGGAGAGAAGAGATGGAGAAAAAAAAATTAAATAATAAAAAAATAATGAAGAAGATAAAACAAATAATATTAATAATAAGAAAATAAATAAATAAAATAAGAGTGTACACACGACTCATAAATGGAGCAGTTTTACTTAGCAATAGAAATTCTCTATGGGCCTGGGCTAAGATTGGGCCTGGGTGTTACATTTCACCCCCTTTAAAAAAAATTTCGTTCTCGAAATTTGCTAGTGCCACAAGCAAAGCCTAAATATTTATCCGCTACAACCATTTCATGCCTATCCCAATCGTCCATTTTGTCGAACCTAATATTTCAAATTCTAACTCTCCAATATTGTCAATCATATTCTCTCATATTTCCCCTAGCCATACACGTTTGCAAACACTACAATTTCAAGTCTAAAATATAAACCTCAGTAATGCAATTAAAGACCAAAATAATAATTTCGAACTCTCCACATAATCCATAAACCTCATACAAATAATGAAATAAACTCTCAAACTATAATATCACTAAAACCACGCTTCCGCTGCGCACTCTAACAACTTGTAGTCATAAACACATAGTAACTCACTCACGTACCTCAAAATTAGAGGTACGTGAGTGAGTTACAATGTCACCGGAGTCAAATTCAGAAATTATACCAACATGATTGTAACCTCTAAAACATCAATATCACAAGTCTAAGCCTCAAGTTCCTATGCAAAACTCTTTCCAAGAAGTCAACCTAAAGTCTAAACCTTAAATCTTGTCAGAATCATTTCCAACAGTCCACAAAATTATGCCTACTGGAATTAAAATCTTTAATGTCTTAAAAAATCGTTTTCCTAAAATGTGCAAAAATCTAAAATCTTTGTGGGACATATTTCATCAGTCCGCAAGTGCTAACATATCATCAAAAAATCGTATCCGGGTGTTCACAAAATTCTAAGACCTTAAAACCCACAGATATTTAAACCTCATATGTTTATAGTCTGAAGAACCACAAACCTGTCTCTAATACCAACTGTAACGCCCCAGTCCCGCACGGGGGGAGAGTTACTTCCTAACACTAAAACTCACATTTCAACAGTATAAAAAATAGACTCCAAATTTCTAATATCATATAGAAAATTCGATTCAATCTAATTTCCTCAATATAACTGATTTTCCAAAGTGCTAAGTCATCATAACACAACAAAATTTCTTAATAAAAATCGACAATACTCATAAAAGCTTCCTATGCTTAAACCACTATACTTAAAGCATCGCACCCAATGTCTCATAATCTTGATCCTCTGCTGAACCATCAAAATATCTGAAAAATATTGTGGAGATAAGGGGTGAGTTATTAACAACTCGGTAAGCAGAGAGCATATACTAGCATGTAAACATGAGCATTTATAAAGTTCGGTATGCCCAAAAAAAACATTTACTTTCAGAATATAGAAACAACACATTTACTTTCAGAATGCATAAACAAAACTTGGTACAAATATCAGAGCGAAAATTTTAGAAAATCAAACTTGTTCCCAAAAAGAAAATCCTTTGGCATATCCAAACTAAAACAATATATTCATATCATCTCATTAAATCACATCGAAACAAATACCATGTTTTACCCCCTTGGTAGGGTTATAAACCACCATTATACCTGTGGCTAGGCCGTACACCATGTTTCACCCCCATGATAGGGTTATAAACCACCATTATACCCGTGGCTGGGTCGTATACCATATTTCACCCCTGTGGTAGGATCATAAACCACCATGATACTCGTGGCTTGGCCTTAATAGAAACAGAACGGAACATCCTCGGAATCAGATCTCATTCAGATACAAAATCAGAATTTCATGCCAAGGTTTTCAGATGACACATCATATCAAAACAAAATATTGAATAGCTTCAGATCATTTCACATGTTCGAAATAAACAGAATCCAAAACATCTTCATTTATTCATAGTAAAAACTTTTAGATTTTCATATTTTCTCTTTTTTCATAGTTCAGAAACAGAATGCACAAAATTAGCTCATGTCTAAACCAGTCATGATAGAAAATACTTTCTCTTATATAGAATTGATGCATATGTAGAATAAACATCTGAGGTCGTTTTCAGAGTTCTTTTAAAAAAAAAACATGTTTATTTTTAAAGTCAACCTTATTTCATTTCTTTTATGCAAAACTAGTATATGAACCCCACTTCCCTAAACTTCTTAAGTACTATTCTGAATCTTTCCACAATCATGCTAAATGAATGTTAATCGTCACCTATACAAAACACTAAGCGTTACTAAACTTCTAAAAGGACTTGCTAAAACTTTCCGTTTACTTAAAATTCAAACAACGGAAATAGCTTTGATAACTATCTAGTTATCAGAAATTTAATAAATATATTATCATTAAAAAAATAGTCTTAACTTATTATAAAATAATTTTATCAAAAATGGCAAAACAACTTAAATTCATTTTGAAAATTAACTTAATTATATTTAAAACTCATCTTTCCATAAATTATTATTAAAACGATAATTCAATACTGCGAACAAACAATATAGTAGGACATCATAAATTTCTTAAGCAATAGTAATTCATAAGATATCCTTAATAATACTTATACTAAAGATCATGTAAACTACTAATCATATCTAAATATAACCATCAAAGATTTATTTCTATATAATTGGCTTAAAGTGTTTTAAAATAAAAGATTGAACACTTACTATATACTACCAAACTAATTATAAAAATTAATACTCGATAAATTTTATTAAAGTCTTTAAATATTTTCTGTAAAATCAAGATTATGGCTAATAGCTTTTATTCGAATAAGCTCATGCCTAATTTAACAATACTAAACACAACCCAAATTAAAATAATACGTTAGTCCCTTAATACAATAAAATAAATTTCATTAAAAAAATCGTTAACATAGTTTTTGTAAAATACTACAAATCTATTTTAAACATAATCAATTCAACTCATTTAAAAACTAACCATCCTAAAGTAAGAAGAATTTAAAATAAATCCATGCGAAAGCCCGTACTACTAAAATTATAAAAGCACTTTGGTAATGTCATGAGAACACGTGGGCTTGTGGCCCACGGCCCACCCATCACAAGTGTAGAAGCACTGCGTACCAAAGTTGCAAGAAAGAAGGACCTACCGCACAGGAGAAGGGAGAAGGCAGTGCAACGTGGGTGGCTGAGTTATGCTCGACAGTGGCATGCACGACAGTCTGGGTGTGACAGAAGAGCACAAAGAGAGAGAGTGAGTGAGAGAAAGACGTGAAAGAGAGAGAGAGAGTGATGAGAGAGGAGTTTACGTATCATGCGGCGTGCATGGGGGCTCTGAGTAGTGGCGCTAGACATCACTCGGTTGTGGATGCTTGATTTTTGGCATCACCTGTTGCTGCTGATGGTGGCGTCGCTGCCCAACTATGGCTAGGCATGGTTCTCAGTTTGGGCGACAATGCTATGTTTCCATGGTTCCAAAATAGAGTAGCTCCGGCTTTTGCTTTCTATGGACGATGGTGATGGTGATGGTGATGGTGGTGTTTATGTGTTGAACTGCTGGGGAGTATGGGTCAACGGGCAGGTCTGGCAGCTTGTGGTGGCGTTGCCGTGTGAGTGGAGTTGGTTCCCGTTTGATGACACGGAGAGGCTAGGTCGTGTGGGCAATCCCACGGTGCTGCAACTAGGCGCAGCTGGTTGCTTCCGTCGTGCATCCTGCATGGTTTGGAGGTGGAAAGTGGTTCACGGAGAAGATTCACAAAGAAGAAAAGAGAGGGAGAGGGAGAACATTGGGTGCTAGGTGGGTGCACGTTTGAAACGGGATGTGAGTAGTGATAAAGAAAAAAATAAACTGACGGTGAAGATCAGCAAGATAGAGAGCATTTACAAGGTAAAGTTTATGAGAGAAAACGAAATGGCATTGAACCTTAGGCTTTGATTCCGTTGGAGGAGCGACTTGGAGTTGCTCTCGTGTATCAAGATTTGCTTTATTATCTATTTATGTATTTTCCCTTTGTGATATATTTGGGATGACTGTATAACTTTTTTTAAAGGTGATTTATTTTGGATACTTGTATTTAAATTTCTGGTACTTAGTTGACTTATTATATTATCCGCTGCGACTTTTGTTGTGCACTTTTACATGTTGCACACACTTGGACACATTTCGTTGGGATGCGTGACCCATGTTGTCATCATCCTGACGTCACGATTCTTGCGTTCCTATACGTGGGAGTCGGGGCGTCACATACACTAGCCAGGCCTCCCCAGGATTCCTCTTCAAACTTCTTAACAAATTCCAAGTATCCATTCGTCTTGTAGTATCAGGTTGGCCATAGATACATGTCAAGTACCAATTGCTTGAATCTTCATTTACCATAGCATCAAAATGTGAGGCTAAGTCAGAATGGACAATGGCACTTCCCTCTTCCATAATAATGCAAGGCTCCCACCTCTACCCACAATATCAACTGTTAAGCAACAATTAAAATTTAATCTAAGTCTACAAAATTCCATTTGTGCAACATTAAGTTTTCTCTCTTGCAAGAACAAAACATAAGGATATTTTCTTCTGATAAGATCAGAAAGAGTACGAATACCATGAGGGTTCCTAAGCCCTCGTTTATTCCAACTTAGGATCTTTATTGAGCTCGATGGGGCTGTGCACCAGCCACCACCAAAACCTATGGAATGGGTTCCCCATTCCCATCATGGAGTTTAGCTTAGCTTTTAATTATTTTAGGAGCTCTAGCTACTTCCAAAGCATTAACAATACCATGATGTCTCTTGGGCCTCCCATGATCACTTATAGATAAGGAATGATGCACCTAGGACCTTGAGTTCTCCTCCATTTACGAATAGTACTAGAGGTATATAGGTTCTCTTCTTCTGCATTCAAAACATCCTTCCCACCAAAAGAACAATAGCCTCCCCTATCAAATTGACACAATTACCCCTCTGTTGATCAGTTTCAATGATGTGCCTCGTACCATCCATAGCAGTTACAATTTCCACCTTATCCCGCTGTTGAACAGTTACCACGCTATGCCCTGTACCATCCGCATCTGTTACAATTTCCACCTTATCACTTGAGAACTGGCTAGATAACCTTTGGCCTGTAATTATCTCTCCATTACATACCGCCTGTAACGGAATTTGATGATCATTATCACAATTTGATATATGCGCCCCAATAGCCTCCTCTCCAACGTTATCCTCAATAACTGCTTCTTTCCAATTACCTAGAGAGTCGTTGGCGGCTTGACCTGTAACCTGACCCATCGGAGGTCTGCTACCTCCCTGGTTAATCTACTGACTACGTACAGGACCTCCATAATCAACAAAATTGCTTACACGTAGCCAGGGACCATATGGAAAATCATAAACATAGAACTTTTCCATCAATGGCTGCCATTGATTACATTCCTTATGACTATGGCCAGGGGTGACATAGATGTAGAAAAAATTTAGGAGACGTTCATAAGAGAATCAAACCCATAAGGGATTAGATGAGCCCATACAAACCTTCTTACCACGTAGCAATTGTTTAGTAACATCCAACTTAACTCTAATGCGCAGGTGCTCCCCCCAGGCTAGTGCATCATTCTCCAAATCAACCTCCACCACCCTACCAACTTCCTTCCTTACTGTGTTTCCCATCTTCTAGTTCCTAGCCGTAATGGGAAGATCGCGAATTCGAACCCAGAAGAGTGCTTCAGGAAACAACACTTGATGTACCTATTGTGGCCCTTCAACCTCACTTGTGAGAACTAAGTGTTTATCGAATGCCCAAGGGCCCTCTCTGATAACACGTTCTTTATCCCATTGATCATCAAACTCAGCAATGAACAAATTAGCATTGACATCCCAAATGGAAATAGGCTTACCAGGATGCCATAGACGCTTCATAGTACTCTTAAACGCCTCCTTGGTAAAGTGTTTAACAATGAACAGTTTAAACAGCAAACACTTCTCCCTTCTTCCTAGAGCACCATCAAGAGACGCTTTGTCCACCACTATAACATCCTCTTCCTGCTCAGTCAAGGACAGTTGTTCACACATCTTCTCTAGATTAACCTCCATAGCATTCACACACTAATATGAAAGGGGAGCCCGAGATTCAGCCCTGCAGGAAGTAGGTAGGGAACCTCTACTCAGGGAGGCCCTCGAGCGGATATAGAGTGATTGTGTGTTGAAGAGAGGTAAGGATTTGTTTATTTTTTATTGTAATTTTTATTATTGTGTTTATTTAGATTTGTTCTTTCTTAAGGAATATTGTGATTTTTTTTTAACTAACTAGTATTGTGTTTATTTTGAAGGAATATTTGTTGGAGCTTGTTGAAGGTTGTGATTTGTGAAGGGAATTTGTGATTTTAGCTTGATATATTTCTAAACTTGATTGTGTGTTGATATATAATAGATATTGTGATTTTTGTTATTATATTGAAATTTCTTGGAATCTATTGTGATTATTTTGTAAATTTTGGGAATATTTTATGATTTTTTGTGAATATATTGTGAATTTTGTGAATATATTGTGATTTTTTGTGAATTTTGTGAATATATTGTGATTATATTGTGAATATATTGTGATTTGTGATTATTGTGATTATATTGTGTTTATGTGATAATTTATTTTTTGATAGGAAATCTAAAGAATGCATAATTAAATGATAGGAAATAATAAGATACTAAAATTAAAAAAAATGATTTTATGTATAATATATACGAGATTAAACAAATACAAATATATAACTAATATGATATTAAACAATACACATAAGTAATTAATAATATATACTAAGTTTAAAGCAAATAACTAATCTTTATGATTAAAACAATACTAAGTTTGAATAAATAACTAGTTAATTTCAAATAACTTAAAATTATTCAAAAATTATATCTAACAAATAACTAATAACTTTAACTAATTAACTAAGTTTGAGAGAAATAACTAATTAATTTCAAATAACTTTAAAATTATTCAAATAATTATATCTAACAAATAACTAATAACTTTAATTTCAAATAATTCATATAACCAACTTCACATACTATACTTGGATAAAGCATACGAAACTTCTTTCGAAACCTCAAAAAAGGACCAACAATAGATTCTTTACTAAGGCTTCCAAAGAAGTTTAGTATGAATATACGTTCCTTATATGTTATAGTTTGTGTTATAACTTATGTATGTGACATTGCATGAATAACCTTAGACCCGTCTAGGAATTAGTGTGCACTCAAGAGTTCACTAATTCCTAAATTGTCTAGTGTTGACAATTTGAGATTATATTATTTATATTGTACATTTTCGTTACTCTTTCTTTACACATTTAGGATGGAAATTTCGGTGTCTTCTTCATTTGTTCTTCGGGTATATTGTTCATAAGGTGACAACCTCTCTTTGCGACCATGTATACTTGGACAACTATGGGGTGATGTTGCCGAAATTTCTATTGACATGGAGAATAGAAGAGTGACAAAACTTGTGCAATATGGGTGATATAATCTCGAATGAGATAGGGCCAACTACCTTTATCAAAAGAACATGGAAAATTGAAATATTGAATTGGAACATGTGATGCATATGAAATTAGTTGTCATGATACTAATCCATAGGTTTTTTTAGAAATGGACAAAAATTAGATACGTCTTGGCGATAGACTTCGAAAAGACTATGTTTTGTATGCATGTGGAGTTAAAAACTTTATTGATTTTGCTTGGGGCTTTACTGTGCGCTATAGGATTGGATGAAGTAGAAAGTCATATATTTATGAATGGTATGGATTTGGGATATACTCAATGGGTATTGCGTGGTGAACCATATGAACAATCTGGCAATATTATGTTCGGTGATGGCAGTGAAATGAGGCACATGAATGATGATAATGAGAGGGATGAGATAAAGGAGAATGAGGAAAAACATACTTGTCCCTTATGATGCAGTCTTGTTATGGCGTGTCGTACAAAAGTTTGTTCCTTGGAATATTTATGATGCAGGATTTGTAGTGGATCACAATTATAGTAGAGATGAAAATGACATTCTAATTATAGAGGCCAACCAGGAAGATGAATAGGGTATTAATTTATTTGTTGACCTTGATGCACTCGAATTAATCCCCTAATGTAGAGATGACGTCCCACCCGTACATCTCAACCCATTCGTATTAAATGATCATTCAATTGAAGAGTTTGATAAATCAGAAGAAGAAGTCGATGAAGAAGACAGAAGAAAATGACGATGTGGAAGGAGATTACGAAGATGTTATCGAATAAGATTATGAAACAAGCATGAAAAATATATCTGGAGATGAAGCATAAAAGTATTAAATGTTTTATTTACATAGGTGACGGTTGCTTACATTTTTCATAATTTCTTCTAATTTAGTTCATTGAAAATATTAATGATTTTCAAGGATGCCACCAAAACGACAGAGAAGAAGTGTGCCTCCTCTGCCAATTCCCAAACTAGTTGAGGACTCCCCAACTGAGGACTTCGCTCTTGATCAAGTTAATACACAAGAGGCAGACAGCCAGTCCACACCTACTAGTAAGAAAAATCTTGTTGATAATTAAGTGTATTTGAATACTTGGGGAGAATGGTTTTAATAATTTTAAATATATTAGTTGATGCCTTGTCACGTCGCGATCGTGGCTTAACACGTGGCCTGGCTCTGGAAAAAAATAGAAGGCACGGGAAAATCAAGGTCAACTTCCCTAATAACTTCACTCGGGGTGTGGAAAATTGTGCTACATTGCTTTCCTCCTATGTCGGAACTCTAGTCCAAGCTTATGCGTCATTTTATGTGTGTTCGTAGCAATATGTTCCTAATGAGATTAAGGATCACATTCGGAGTCATGTACTAGTGAGTTTATATACCATAGTTTTTTTAGAGATCTTTTAATTTCATATTTTTTATGCATTTCACTTTTTAGGATGAATTCGACTTAAATTTTGGTCGTAGCGCGCAAGTGTGACCTTTGAATGAGTTGAAGGTTACATTATTTTGGCTTCACAAGGAACAATGTCATGACCACTCCAAGAAATTTGAGACGTTCGAAGAGACTGCTGAGTTCCCTTTTCAGGATATGAAGTTGGACGATTGGAGGAAGTGTGGTGATATTTTCACAAGCCCAGATTATCAGGTGTGAAGCCCCAGTCCTAGATGACGTCAGAGAGTTACTACCTATCACCTAAATCCTTTTTCACAATACAAATAAATTTTCCAAAGACTCCATAAACATATCCTCATCCATTTTCAAAAACTCCATAACCATAAATACGACAACTAAAGGCTTAATATAATTGTCAACATCCCAATAAATCGATCAATGTACAAAATAATAACCTTTCAATAATCTCAGTACTTACTCCCTACAGGTTTTCAATCTACCTGTTTTCTATTCTCGATCCTCAGTCTAAGCATTCACTACATCTGAAAAATATTGTGGAGATAAGTTGAGTTATCAACAACTCAGTAAGTAGAGAATATATGCTAGTATGTAAACATGAGCACTTTCAGAAAGTTCAAAATACATAAACAAAACATTTCAGTTTCAATATATAAATTTCAAAAAATACATATTATCTAAAAATTAGAGTGACACTTCAAACTGTTCATATTCAAAAACCAACTTTTCAAATTCAAAGACCCCTTTGGCTCAACATGACTGAACATATTTATCTTATCATATCATATTAGAACAAAGACTCTGTTTAACCCCCTGTGATAAGGTTGTGCATTCTGCGGAAAGCCAAACAGAACATAAATCACCATGTTACCAAAGCGATTGCACATAGAATAGAGACCACTAACCATGTTTAACCCCCTGTGGTAGTGTTGTGCATTCTGCGGAAAGCCAAACAGAACATAAATCACCATGTTACCAAAGCGATTCCACTCAGAATAGAGACCACTATTATATGTCGTGGTAGGGCCAAAGGTCACTATTATATCCCCTAACAGAGCTAGGTGCCACTATTATATCCCGTGACAGGGCCAGAGGTCACTATTGTATCCTGTGATAGGGCCAAAGGTCAATATTGTATCCCATAAGGGGGCCCGAGATCAGAGCAAAATAGATTCAGAATCACTATATCAGAACCAGAATCAAAGTCAGAACAGAATCAGAAAGTCATGCTAAAGGTTTTTTCAGATACCACATCATATCAAAACAGAGTATTAAAATCGATTTAGATAATTTCACATTTTCCAAAATAGATTCAGAACATCTTCACGTCAAAAGCAAGAATTATCAAATTTCATTTTCAGTCCTTTTTCTCAATTCAGTAACGGAATGTCAAAAGATACTTTATTCTTATTTAGAAATTCATGAGTAATACAAAACAAATAACTAGGGTCGTTTCAATTTCTTTCCAAAACAAAACATGCATTTTTCCAAAAATCAACCTTAGTCCATTTTATTTTTATACAAAGTCTAGCGTAGGAACCCTGCTTACCTGGACTTCTTAGCTTTCCATAAAGTTTCCTCAACAATGATGAACAAATATAAATCATCACCGAGAGCTATGTGTAGCGGTGGCCTAGGTGGATGTTTAGGGCGAGACAGCTGGCAGCGGCGGCAGGTCACGTGAGCGAGGGGCTCACTGGTGGCTATGTTGAGGTTTGCGGTTTGGCCATCGGGGATAGCACAACCATACCATGGGGTTAAATATGGTATATGATATGATATGGTGCCATGATATGATACGATACGATATGATATGATTAGATGAAGATGTTCAGTTATGTTATGCCAAAATGTTTTTGAATATGACCAAAGGGTTTTGAATATGAGTAGTTGGTTTTTATTATGTAAAGATTGAAAAGTCACTCTGATTTTCTGATAATACATTTTGAGATGTGCATATGAAAATGAAATGTTTTATTTCTGCATACCGAATTTTCTAAAAAGTCTCACATTTACTTATTAGTATATGTTCTCTGCTTACTGAGTTGTTGACAACTCATCCATTTTCTCCAAACATTTTTTAGATGATGTGGATGGTTCAGCTGAGGACCAGGAATAGAAATTTTGAGCAAGGCTAAGCTAAGGATAGGTTGTTGGGTACCTTAGGGTACTATTGTTAACAAAAAGATTTCTAATGTCTTTTAGATACGTTTATGTGTCTTTTTTTTGTTTAGTAAGACTTAAAGATTTATTAGTGATTTATGTTGAGCCTATTGGGAGATTTATGCCCATTTGGTTTATGTCATTAATATAGTGATGACTTTGTGGATATTATTATGTGTCTATTTGGCAAATATGAGATTGATTATTGTTTTCGAAATCTTTGGGGATTTTAGATGTGTTGAGAGACAGGTTTATAACTGACAGGTACTAATTCTCAGACCAATCCAGGACTGGGGCATTACAGTTCAAAATGACTAAACAAAACATTTCAGTTTCAATAAGCAAATTTCAAAACATACATATTATCAAAAAAAATCAGGGCGACAATTCAAACTGTTCATATTAAAAACCAACTTTTCATATTCAAAGACGCCTTTGGCACATCCTGACTGAACATTTTCATCTTATCATATCATATCAAAACTGAGACCACGTTTAACCCTCATGGTAGGGTTGTGCCTTATGCAAAAAGCTAAGCAGAACATAAATAACCATGTTACCAAAACAATTGCACTCAGAGCAAACACCACCATTATGTCCCATGGTAGGGCCAGAGGTCACTATTATATCCCGTGAAAAGGCCAGAAGTCACTATTATATCTGATGATAAGGCCAGAGGTCATTATTGTATCCCTTGACAGGGCAAGAGATCAGAGCAAAACATAATTAGAACCAGAATCAAAGTCAGAACAGAATCAGAAAGTCATGCCAAAGGTTTTTTTTTTTTTTTCCAGATACATCATATCAAAACAGAGTACTAAAATAAATTTAGATGACTTCACATTTTCCAAAACAGATTCAGAACATCTTCACATTACATGCAAAAATTATCAAGTTTCATATTCGCTTCTTTTTCTTAGGTCAGTAACAAAATGTCAAAAATAAGCTCATGTCTATACCAGTCATGCTAGAAGATACTTTATTCTTATATAGAATTTCATGAGTTATACAAAACAAATAACTGAAGTCATTTCAATTTCTTTTCATAAACAAACATGCATATTTTCCAAAAATCAACCTCAGTCCATTTTATTTTTATGCAAAGTCTAGCATAGGAACCCCGCTTACCTGGACTTCTTAACTTTTCAAAAATTTTCCTCAACAATGCCTGTAACACTAGGACCGAGTCAAGCTCATTTTATTTTTATTTATATTTATAACTATGTTTATATTTTTTTCACACGTCAATTTTTTTTCTCTCCCGCATGTTTATTTATTTATTTCTATTTCCGTCTTTATTTTTTTTTAAATCCCGTTGGGTTTCCTCTAATCCACTCCATGCACACACACGTCTATTTTCAACACTCTCCACAGGCACGTCTCTCTTGTATCTTTAGAGGGAGATCATCATCACGAGTCACCCTCTGCGCGAAGAAGCCTCACGCTGCTGCCCTGCCACTCAAAGTCGTAGCCGCAACTCCTACTTGCAAACAGCGCATCGCCCTCCAACCCATATGCTCCACCAACCCACTGTGCACCACCATCCTCTTCACGAAGTCAACTCGTTGAGCCTCTATTTTATCTCCCAAAAATAGAGCATCTTTGGAGGGCACCGTGAACCACAGCCACCACCCCACCTTCGTTCATAGCCACTGATCTGCACCCCTCTGCCTCAACCACGGCTCTCTCTCTTCTCGCGGTGAGCCTTCGTCGAACGCCTCCTTCCTGTCTCACGGTCTGTTTCTGTTTCTTTCCACATGTGGTGGTCCTCGCTCTCTCACTCTCCATTTTTCTCTTTCTCTCGCACTTAGCCAAGCTTGACAGCAGCTCCGCCGCACTCTTGCTCTCTACCGCGCCACCATAGCCCCTCCAGCTAGTCCCGTCGTGCCTTACCCCTCCATGCGTGCCTCGATTTCCCTTGAGTAATCTTCTGCCGCCGCATGCTTGTGTTATTCCGTGTGTTTATTTGTTTAGTCTTGTTCTTATAGGTTTTATACGTGCATAATATATATTATATATATGTAAAGTGTTAACTAGTTAGATGAGTACTATTACCAATTTACCTTAGCGTAAATTCCAGTTATATGTTTCGGACGATAGGGCTTTTTTTGGGTTATGTATTTTAAGTGGGTTTTATTTTTAAGTCTCATAAAATATTATTTTGTGTAGATAATATTTTAATAATATTATTAGCTAAAGAAAGTAAACCTATTTTTTTTAAGAGAGGAATTTTTCATGGCGTATTTTATAAAACGTTGTCGGTACTTTAGATATTTTAAATATTACTTTTTATTGAGTTCCGTAATTGTCTTAACTCTTATCCGATTAAATATCTTTTTGGTATGAATTCGATTAAGTGGATATTGATGATTTTAGAAAATGATGGTATTTTGGGAATTATGAGAATTTTAGGTTTTGAGGAATTAAATAGGTTATTTTAGAAGCTTAGGATAAAACCATCGAAATAAGTGGTTGATTGGAAATTTACGGGAATTACTTGATTATTTTATAGGTGACGATTAATATTTGTTCAACATTTTTGAGGAATTCTGAAAAAGCTAAGAAGTTCAGGTAAGCGGGGTTCTTATGCTAGACTTTGTATTAAAATAAAATGAGCTAAGGTTATTTTTGGAAAATATACATATTTGATGTTGAAAAGAAATTTGAACTGCCTCAGTTATTTGTTCTGCATTACTCATGAGATTTTGTTTAAGAATAAATTATTTTCTGTCATGACTGGTGTAAACATGAGCTTATTTTTGACATTTTGTTTCAGAACTTTGAAAAAGAGAGCGAATATGAAATTTTCTGCATAAATGTTGTGTAATGATTTTGTTCTGTTATGAAGATTTTATGTACTCTGATATGATCTGATGTGATTTTTGAAGAGCTCTGGCATAACATTCTGTTTTTGTTTCTGTTCCATTCTGACCTCACCACGGGTGTAAAACTGTGGCCTCTGTTCGGGTTGATACCAACTTTTCTATTTCTGGTGCACCCACTTTGGAAACAAAGTGGTTTTTTGCGTGGTCTTTCCCATGTGCACACTCGGGGCTTTGAGAATGAATAAGGGGAAGATTCACATTCTGTTTCTGCTCTGTTAGCTACCGAGGTTTGCACAATCCTACCACGGAGGTTAAATATGGTTTTTGTTCTGATATGATAAAACAAGATGTGATGTTTCAGTTTATGCTATGCCAAAGGGATTTTAATTATGAATATTTTTCGAACTTTCGCTCTGATATTTTGATAACATGTTCTGACGCTGCATTTTGAAAACATTATTCTGATTCTGCATTCTGAAAGAAAATATTTTTATTCTGCATTCTGAACTCTGTAAATGCTCATGTTTACACACTAGTATATGTCCTCTGCTTACTGAGTTGTTGATAACTCACCCCTTATCTCCATATATTTTTCAGATAATTTTGATGGTCCAGCTGGAGAACAAGAGTAGAAAGTTTTAGCAGGTGTGATGATCAGAGTGGAATAAATGCCTAAGGGTACAAGTGCATATTTGAGAGTCATAGTCAGTAAACTGAATTTATGTTTCGGATATTTTGATTTGATGAGTTAAGGATAATTTCGAGTTTTAGAGAATTTTTAATTTATGTTATTAAGATTTTCTTTATTGTCCCCATGGAGGAACTTAGATATTTGGATTGATTAAATTAATTAATATTTTATTAGATTTTTCGGATTTTATAGTTGTACTATTTAAGTTGATTTGAGGTATTAAGAGTTAACTCTCCGGACCTTTGGGAACGGGGCATTACAATGTCGAACAAATATAAATCGTCACTGAGAGCTATTTGTAATGGTGGCCTAGGTGGATGTCTATGGCAGCGCGGCTGGGAGCGACATTAGGTCACATGAGGGAGGCAGTGTAGGGCTCACTAGTGGCTGAGCTGAAGTCTATGCTGGAGCATGACGATAGTGCACCATGAGGAAGAGAGAGAATCACGTAGAAAGAGGGGAGAGTTGTGTTATCGAGTGGGGAGGAGATATCATGTGATGGTGGCTCACGGCGGCACCAGGTTCGACATGGTTTTCTGGATGGTGCATCAGGAAGTATCACGGTGGCTGCGTGGTGGTTAAACGGAGGAGGTTGGCTGCGTGGTGGTCGATTGGAGTATCACGCCCATGCTTGTTGCTCTGTTTTGAGTATGGAAAACAGGGGCGGTTTTCTTTGGGTGTTAACCGAAAGGCATGCGGCTCATAGTGGTGTTAACCGTGGTGGTTAGTGGTTTGTAGGGGCATCTCATGGTGACAGTGTGGTGGTGTAGGGCTGAGGTTTAGGCTGAGGGCCTGTGGTTTCTGTCTTGAGAGGTGGTCTTGGCATGTTGGTTTCCATTCAAAGTTGTTGTGCTGCAAGATGGGGGTGGCATTGCCGTTTATGGTAGGGATCAAGGTTGTAGCAGTTTCTTGAGGGGTTGGGTGGTGGGGGTACTTGTTTCCCACCATGGCGCATGGCTATGATGTGAAGGTGTTGCGAGGGTGGCTATGTGCATGGCTCAAGGAGTTTCCATGGAGGAGAAACTGCCACAATGAACGTGGAGGTTGCTTCCATTGCTAGTCTTCATGGGGTTGGGTTGTGCAGAGACAGCAACGGTGACTGCATGGAGGTTGTAGAGGGTGGTGGCTTCATTGTGGGGGAGTTACCTTGCAGGCAACAGTTTGATTCTTGAGAGGTTGCTGCTTTGTACAATGGAGGATGAGGGAAGGAGACAGCAGCACTATTCTTGGGTTTTCTTCACGCACGAAGGATTAGGTAAGTATATATAGGCGAACGAAAAACCAAAAACAAACCCTGAAGGGATGAGGGAATGTGAGATGTACGTGCATGGGGATGGGAGTCATGCAAGATTGGGGGAGGGGGGGTTAAAGAAAACTAACTGAACGTTGGTTGGTTCTCACGGGTTGGGTTTTGGGGTGATCGGGTAGGGCCCATTTTGAATTTTTAGGCTCACATTTTGGGTGGCATAAGAAATTAATAACTGGGCTTTTTCCTGAGTTTTGGTCCTCGACTCAACTCTAAAAATAATCCAACTTGGCCAAAATTTTCTCGACCCATAAGAAGATTTTTACCCTAATTATCAAATCCAATGAAATAAAATCATATTTTGCCAAAATAAAAATAGTAGACCTAGACCTGTAGTTTATTCCAAAAAATTTACTCGCAATTTCAAATGGACTTTTTCGTACCTATAAACTCCAAAATAAAGAAAAGGGCTTGGTGCTAGGCCCGGGTGTTACATCAGGTATTCTAGATTTGTTCCCTATAACTTATTTACATCTATATTGGTTTTATATATTATATAACATTGTTAATTTCTCTTGCAACACTTAAGTTCTATTAATGCACATAATAGAACGTCTTTAACAATCCAGCATCGCGCCAGTTCAAGGTCATTCCAACACCTTACCGATAAAATGGTAATTAATATTTTTTAAAATTCAGTCATAGTATGCTTTTTTAAAATTACTAATGTGACTTTGTTAGAAACGCGATGATCCTGAAAATTTTTCTCTCATTCATATCAATGCTGCTACCTGATGTGTACAACGAGTGGATTGATCCTGTCACTAAAGATAATTATGTAAGTGAGTTCATTTTATGTGAATAAATTATATCAACATGTGAATAGATATTATGTTTACCTTCTATTTCTTT
>NC_049913.1:20276490-20291490 GCF_001411555.2 Juglans regia | reverse complement strand
ATTAGAACGGAAAGTTATGATTAAAATACTAAAGTATGTCCATGCTATCTTCTAGCGCGTCTTGGACTCTGATCCGAATTACTCTCAAACCCCATCATTATCCTTATTTGAAGAGTCCTACACTCATTGAAAGTTCTCAGGTTGTTCCAACGTCTTGCCCACTTGAAAGTCCTTTGAATTCGAATGGGTTTGGACTTGCTCTTTTATAAACTCTGAAATTAAACATAAAAATCTGTTCAGGAGTATTCCTAAGTAAATAGAAACTCAGTTAAAGAATACACATTAATTCCTATGATTTCTATTAACATTTTAGCATTTTATCCAATAATAGGGTATTTAGACTAAAGTTTAAAGTTAAGAAGTGATAAAACATAAGAAATTATGCAAGTCATCAGTAGACAACATTAAAGGGGAGAAATTAGTGATTTAGTGGATTCGGGCAGCTCACATAATTTCATAGATTCCCCTTTGGTTCCTAAATTGAAGTTGGCAGTGGACCCTTCAATTGCTTTAAAAGTCAAGGTAGCGAATGGCCAATGCTTGAGGAGTGGGGGAGTGTGCAATGCAGTAAATTTGAAGGTGCAAGGTACTTTGTTTAAACCCTCCCTTTATTTACTTGATCTTGTTGGTCTTGATGTGGTGTTAGGAGTTCAATGGCTAAAGACATTAGAACCTATAACCTGGGATTTTTCCAAATTGTTAATGAGTTTTGCACATGAGGGGAAAAGGGTAGTAAAATTAAAACAGTCGATAGTAGAGGATGATCACAAGTTGCTCAAGGCTACTATGGCTAAGAGCAGTAGGATTTTACTGCAAATTGTGAGCCAAGAAGAGAAAGCTCAAAACCTGAGAGATGTGGGTGATGACTTTGCTAAATTGCTGGATGAATTTGAAGGAGTGTTTAGTGAACCTAAGGGGCTGCCCTCACCCCATGCACATGACCACCAAATTGTCCTCAAGGAGGGCACTCAACTCATTGCCAATTGGCCATATTGATACCCCTATTACCAAAAAACAGAGATAGAAAAGATCGTGGCTGAGTTACAATTTGGTGTGGTGAGGCCAAGTACTAGTCCTTTTTCTTCACCTGTTTTACTAGTTCGTAAGGCTGACAGAAGTTAGAGGTTGTGTGTTGACTACTGAGCTTTAAATAAGGAGACAGTGAAGGCAAAATTTTCTATTCTAGTAATCGATGAATTGTTTGGCTCGGTTATTTTTTCTAAATTGGATTTAAGGTTCAGTTATCACCAAGTCAGAGTTGTAGCTTATGACATACCCAAAACAGCCTTCTGAGCACACGAAGGGCATTACGAGTTCTAGGTAATGCCCTTTGGCCTAACTGCCCTGACCACCTTCCAAGGGTTGATGAATGACGTATTCAGACACTTTCTAAGGAAATTTGTGCTAGTATTTTTTTTATGACATATTGGTGTACAATAAGTCAAGGGGGGAACGTTTGGGGCATCTGAAACAGGTTTTAACCTTGCTGCAGCAGCACTATTTGTTTGCTAAAAGGTCGAAATGCAAGTTTGTAGTGAAAGCAATTGACTATTTTGGCGACATTATTAATGTTGGAGGGGTAATGGCTGATGCTTCTAAAATTGCAACTATGCGATGCAAACCAAGAAGTTGGACATGCTAATCATACAAGTGGGAATGGAGCTGAATTTGTACAAGACCCTTTGTCATTTCCTAGTGGCCCAATTACAAGACTTAGAGCCAAACGTTTCAAGGAAGCACTAAATGGGCTAATCCAAGAGAATTGGGCTGATTCTAAAAAGACCAAGATGGGCTCAAATAATATTCAAGACTTAATCCATGTCATCAAGGCAATTGAAGAGGCTAATTAGCACATAGAAATATGATGAATGGTCTGACCATTAAAGGACGTGAATTTGTTAAGTTTCAAGAATATTAAATAGGTGAATGAACTTGGTCTTGCCTGGGTACGTGAAATACATTGAATTTAGTCATTTAGTCATTTCTGGCTGCCTCTAGAAGTCCAAGAGGCCTAAATTTCGTGGGACTTGTTATGTTAATATTTGTGTTGCTTTTAAAGCTGTAGTTATGACTTTTCCTATTCTTGGAGGGTTGTTCCAAGTATATAAAGGGGTTATTTCGAGTTTTAATATCAGATTGGAAATTTCAGAAACTTATTTGTTTTTGTGAGGTCTTGTGTTCCTCTTGGTTCTTCAAAGAACTCCTTGAACTTATCAAGTTAATCTTGTGGCGTTCAAGCTCCAAACTTATCACCTTGATTCTGATTTCTGGGTGTGGCGTTTTCAATCCTTCGTAGTCTTGGTTCTCATCTAGTTGGGTGACTGGTCAAGGCTCAACAAATCTTGTCAATACGATCTTGGGGTTCC
This sequence comes from Juglans regia, assembly GCF_001411555.2. NCBI lineage: Eukaryota > Viridiplantae > Streptophyta > Magnoliopsida > Fagales > Juglandaceae > Juglans > Juglans regia. Next base: position 20,289,124 of record NC_049913.1, on the reverse strand, counting down.
AAGCCATCATTGTTATCGGGTTTCATCACAATTGTTGGTGAAGTTCATATCATTTTGGTATCAGAGCCAGGTTCTAAGATAAGTTTGTCTATCTTTTATTTTCGTTCTATTTCCTGTTCCTGCTGTGTTTAAAAAAAAAAAAAAAAGGGTACACGATTCCAGTAAGAAAACTTCTTCCTTTCAATCTTGTATCTCACCTTATTCAAGTACTTGAACTTTTGATGAGTTTTGGTTGTTTATTTTCTGAATTGCTGCTGGATTATTTTGAATGAGTTTCTTGAAGTTCGATTAAGAACTAAAGAAGACACAGAAGAGTGGAAAAAGGCAAGAGTGTGCGAGACCATATGAGGGTAAAAGCCGTTTAGAGTGAAAACACGAGTGCAAGTGTATCAATTCTTGAGTGAAACACGTGAGGGAGTGCTTGTGAGGATTCTAACTTTGTTTGCAGATTTTAAAACATGTCTAATAATCAAGAAGAAGACACAACCGAAGAATTTCGACAACCTCCAGTTCCAAACCTCCAAATGCAAGCGATGTTAGGGGAGATGAGGCGTATGTTGAGGGCTGAATTAGAACCTATTCACGAAAGGTTGGACAGGGTAGAAGCGGAAACTCCTAGGGGCCAGCAACATGACATCCACAATAGGCAGCATGGTGGGCGTGGTCCGTGGCGGAATGTTGATGGAGAGGCGGAGTCGGAGGAGTTTGATGAGCAATATTTGAACCGAGGCAGGATTGAGCGTGGGTATAGAAATAGAGAAGCTAGGATGGGTAGGCCTAGGAGGGATAACGATTTAGGAAATATAAAGATTAAAATCCCATCTTTTCAAGGTAAAAATGATCCTGAAGTTTATTTGGAGTGGGAAACTAAAATGGAGATGGTCTTTGATTGTCACAACTACTCAGAGATAAAGAAGGTTAAGTTGGCTGCAATTGAATTTACCGATTATGCCATTGTGTGGTGGGATCAATTACTGATTAATAGGAGGAATAGAGAGCCACCCGTGGACACTTGGGAGGAAATGAAAATGCTTATGAGGAAGCGTTTTGTACCCAGCCACTATTATAGGGGATTGTATCAAAAATTACAGAGGTTAATTCAAGGATCTAAAAGTGTGGATGAGTATTACAAGGAGATGGAGGTAGCTATGATCCGGGCAAATGTAGAAGAGGACCGGGAAGCCACCATGGCCAGGTTTTTGCACGGTTTAAATCGTGAGATTGCGGATATAGTCGAGATGCAGCACTATGTTGAGTTGACAGATATGGTGCATCAAGCCATAAAGGTGGAGGAACAATTCAAACGAAAGGGATTGGCTAGGAGGGGACTGCCTATGGCTACAACCAGCTCGTGGAAGACAACTCCAAAAAGGGACGAGCAGCAACAAAATAAGCCAAAATTTGAATCCTCTAAGAATGCCAACTTAAAGACCGCCACTACTTCAGGTACAATCGAGACTTCAAGTTCTAAGACACGTGATATTAAATGTTTTAAATGTCAGGGGCGCGGACATATAGCCAGCCAGTGTGTAAACAAGAGGGTGATGGTGATAAATGCCCAAGGAGAGCTTGAGTCAGAAAATGAGGAAGAAGTAGATAATGATGATATGCCATCTATGGAGGATGCTGACGATGAGCAAAATGCTGTGGTTGGAGATTTATTGGTTGCAAGGCGAGTTCTCAATGTGCAGGTTAAGGAGGAAGAAAGTAACCAAAGGGAGAACTTGTTTCATACTCGGTGCTTTGTAAATAACAAAGTTTGCAGTGTCATTATCGATGGTGGGAGTTGCACAAATGTAGCCAGCACTTATTTGGTGGAGAAATTGGCTTTAACTACCTTGAAACATCCTCAACCTTACCGGCTTCAGTGGTTGAATGAATGTGGGGAAATCAAGGTGACAAGACAAGTGTTGGTGGCATTATCCATTGGCAAATATGAGGATGAGGTGCTTTGTGATGTGGTTCCTATGCACGCATGCCATTTACTGTTGGGAAGACCATGGCAGTATGATCTGAGGGTTACGCATGATGGATTCACAAATAAGTATTCCTTCACTCTTAATAGGCAACCTATTACTCTTGTGCCATTAACTCCAAAACAGGTCAGGGAGGACCAATTAAAGTTACAAAGTTCGAATGAAAAAAAAAAGGAAAAGGAAAGGAAGGCCGAAACTGAAAAAAAAGACTTAAAAAAAAAAGGAGAGAAAAACATTGATCAGAGTGAAAAAGAAAGAGAGAGGATTTCGGCTATAGTGAGAGCAAGAGAGGAAAAATTCAATTACATTGCAAAAAAAAGTGAGATCAAGAGAGCATTATTTTCACACCAGCCCCTTATTGTACTCATGTACAAGGAGGCTCTTTTATGTACTAATGATCTCGTCGGTGCTTTGCCGAGCAATATTGTTTCTCTTTTGCAGGAGTTTGAAGATGTCCTTCCTGAAGAGGTACCATATGGTTTACCTCCAATCCGAGGGATTGAACATCAAATTGATTTCATACCTGGTGCATCAATTCCAAACCGACCTGCTTATAGGAGTAATCCCGAGGAGACCAAGGAACTTCAGAGGCAAGTAAGTGAATTATTGGAGAAGGGGTTTGTGCGTGAAAGTATGAGTCCTTGTGCGGTTCCGGTGCTGTTAGTTCCCAAGAAGGATGGAACATGGAGGATGTGTGTTGACTGCCGAGCCATCAACAACATAACGGTAAAGTATCGTCATCCCATTCCTAGACTAGATGATATGTTGGATGAATTGTATGGTTCTTGTGTCTTTACAAAAATTGATCTTAAGAGTGGATATCATCAGATTAGGATGAAAGAAGGTGATGAATGGAAAACTGCTTTTAAGACTAAATATGGTTTGTATGAGTGGTTAGTGATGCCTTTCGGTTTAACTAATGCTCCGAGCACATTTATGCGTTTGATGAACCATGTTTTGCGAGCATTTATTGGCAGATTTGTAGTTGTGTATTTTGATGATATCCTGATCTATAGCAAAAATTTGGAAGAACATGTAATGCATTTGAAATCTGTTTTGGAAATTCTAAGGAAAGAAAGGTTGTTTGCTAACCTCAAAAAGTGCACCTTTTGCACGGATAAGCTTGTGTTTCTTGGTTTTGTTGTTAGTAAGAGAGGAATTGAGGTGGATGAGGAAAAGGTGAAGGCAATCCAAGAGTGGTCAACGCCTACAACAGTCAGCCAAGTGAGGAGTTTCCACGGCTTAGCTAGCTTCTATAGACGGTTTGTGCGTGATTTTAGTAGCTTAGCCGCCCCTCTTACTGAAGTCATCAAGAAAAATGTGCCGTTTAAGTGGGGAAAAGAACAAGAAAAGGCATTTAGTCTGATCAAAGAAAAGTTAACTAATGCACCTTTGCTTGTTTTACCTAACTTTGCTAAAACTTTTGAAATTGAGTGTGATGCTTCAGGCATAGGAATTGGAGCTGTTTTGATGCAAGAAGGCCGTCCAATTGCTTATTTCAGTGAAAAGTTGAGTGGGGCAGCCCTAAATTACCCTACTTATGATAAGGAGATGTATGCCTTGGTGAGGGCTTTGGAAAATTGGCAACACTATCTATGGCCAAAGGAGTTTGTGATTCACACAGATCATGAGTCTTTGAAGCATTTGAAAGGACAGCAAAGGTTGAACAAACGCCATGCCAAGTGGGTGGAATTCATTGAAACATTTCCGTATGTGATCAGATATAAGCAAGGTAAGGAAAATGTGGTGGCTGATGCATTGTCCCGAAGGTATGCCTTACTTTCCATTTTAGATACAAAAATGCTTGGCTTTGAATACATTAAGGAATTGTATGCTCAAGATTCTGATTTTGGTGATGTGTTCAATGCATGTGAAAAAATGGCGTTTGGTAAGTTTTATAGGTATGATGGATTTTTGTTTCGGGAAAATAAACTGTGTTTGCCAATATGTTCTTTGCGCGAATTGCTTGTGAGAGAAGCTCATGGTGGTGGTTTGATGGGTCATTTTGGTGTAGCTAAGACTTTAGGAATTTTGCATGAACATTTTTTTTGGCCTCATATGAAACGTGATGTGGAAAGAATTTGTGAGAAGTGTATCACGTGTAAACAGGCTAAGTCTAAGTTGAAACCCCATGGTTTGTACACCCCTTTGCCAATACCTAGTGAACCTTGGACTGATATTTCTATGGATTTTGTTTTAGGTTTACCTAGGACTAAGAGGGGGAGAGATTCAGTTTTTGTGGTGGTAGATAGATTTTCCAAGATGGCACACTTCATTGCATGCCATAAAACTGATGATGCATCACATATAGCTGATTTGTTCTTCAAAGAAATTGTTAGGTTACATGGTATGCCTAAGACCATTGTTTCTGATAGGGATGCAAAGTTTTTGAGTTACTTTTGGAAGACTTTGTGGGGAAAGCTGGGAACTAAGTTGTTGTTTTCTACTACTTGTCATCCACAAACGGATGGCCAAACTGAAGTAGTAAATAGAACTTTGTCGTCTTTGTTGCGTGCTATCATTAAAAAGAACTTGAAAGCATGGGAAGATTGTTTGCCACATGTTGAATTTGCTTACAATAGAAGTATACATTCTGCAACTAAGTTTTCACCATTTGAAATTGTTTATGGCTTTAACCCATTGTCACCTTTGGATTTAACTTCTTTACCTTTGAGTGAACGTGTGAACTTAGATGGCAAAAAGAAGGCAGAATTTGTAAAGATGATTCATGAAAAGGCACGGCTGAACATTGAAAGGAGGACTAAACAATATGTCCATCAAGCCAACAAGGGACGTAAGAAGGTAGTGTTTCAACCAGGAGATTGGGTTTGGTTGCACTTAAGGAAGGACCGTTTTCCAGAGAAGCGGCGTTCAAAACTCCTACCTCGGGGTGACGGGCCATTTCAAGTAGTAGAACGCATCAATGATAATGCCTACAAGCTTGACTTACCAGGTGAGTATGGTGTCAGTGCAAGCTTTAATGTTGCTGATTTGTCTCCTTTTGATGTAGGTGATGATTTGAGGACAAATCCTTCTCAAGAGGGGGAGAATGATGCAAACCAAGGAGTTGGACATGCTAATCATACAAGTGGGAATGGAGCTGAATTTGTACAAGACCCTTTGTCATTTCCTAGTGGCCCAATTACAAGACTTAGAGCCAAACGTTTCAAGGAAGCACTAAATGGGCTAATCCAAGAGAATTGGGCTGATTCTAAAAAGACCAAGATGGGCTCAAACAATATTCAAGACTTAATCCATGTCATCAAGGCAATTGAAGAGGCTAATTAGCACATAGAAATATGATGAATGGTCTGACCATTAAAGGACGTGAATTTGTTAAGTTTCAAGAATATTAAATAGGTGAATGAACTTGGTCTTGCCTGGGTACGTGAAATACATTGAATTTAGTCATTTAGTCATTTCTGGCTGCCTCTAGAAGTCCAAGAGGCCTAAATTTCGTGGGACTTGTTATGTTAATATTTGTGTTGCTTTTAAAGCTGTAGTTATGACTTTTCCTATTCTTGGAGGGTTGTTCCAAGTATATAAAGGGGTTATTTCGAGTTTTAATATCAGATTGGAAATTTCAGAAACTTATTTGTTTTTGTGAGGTCTTGTGTTCCTCTTGGTTCTTCAAAGAACTCCTTGAACTTATCAAGTTAATCTTGTGGCGTTCAAGCTCCAAACTTATCACCTTGATTCTGATTTCTGGGTGTGGCGTTTTCAATCCTTCGTAGTCTTGGTTCTCATCTAGTTGGGTGACTGGTCAAGGCTCAACAAATCTTGTCAATACGATCTTGGGGTTCCAAGCCATCATTGTTATCGGGTTTCATCACAATTGTTGGTGAAGTTCATATCACTATGTTAGAGTGGCTTGAGTCTAAGAATGTGAAGTCTCTAAGGGGAATCCTGGAGTTAACGGGGTACTGCCAGAAGTTTATAAAAGGATATGGAACTATAGCAGCCCCACTAACTGCATTATTGAAAAAGAACTCTTTTGTGTGGGATGTGGAGGCAAGGAGGGCATTTGAGGCACTAAAATAGGTTGTATCATAGCCTCTAGTGTTAAGGCTTCCAGACTTCAACACCCCATTCACCATTGAATGTGATGCTTGTGGCACAGGGCTTGAGGTTGTGCTAATGCAATCGGGAAAGCCCATTTCCTATATGAGCAAGGCACTAAAAGGGAAAGCATTATTATTGTCTACTTATGAGAAGGAGCTATTAGCTATTGCTATAGCAACACAGAATGGAGAACATATTGATTGGGTCAATCCTTTGTGGTGAAAACAGACCAAGAGGCACACAAGTTTCTGGTTGAGCAATGGCTGGGCACCGAGTCTCAAAAAAAATGGGAGGCAAAGTTAATGGGATACGACTTTTCTATCGAATACAAAAAAGGTACGAAGAATAGAGTGACTAATGCACTCTCACGAAAAGATGAAGGGTTACAAGTGGATGCATGTTGTGCAATGGTCTCATTTCCTACTCCCATATGGGTGGAGGAGCTGAAACAGAGTTATCAAGGTTCGGAGTAACTAACTAAGCTATTGAACCAACTCAAGTCCAAGTTGAACAGTCTAAGGGGTTTTTCACTAAAATAGGGGTTGATTATTAAAAAAAAAAATGGATTGTGTTGGCTGAGGATTCGAATTTCAAGAGGAAAGTGTTGCAGTATGTCCATAATAACCCTCAAGCAGGCCATTCGGGTTCCTTGAAAACATATCAAAGGGCTAAACGAGATTTCTACTGGAAGGGAATGAAAGAAGACATCGAAAGGCTGGTGAGGGAGTGTGATACGTGTCAGGCCATGAAATATGAGACTACCCATCCAGCGGGGTTACTCCAGCCCCTACCCATTCCCAACCAACCTTGGACTGACATATTACTAGACTTTGTGGAAGGGCTTCCTGTTTCAAAGGAGTATAGTGTAATGTTGGTGGTGATCGATCGTCTTACAAAGTATTGCCATTTCATTACATTAGCCCACCCTTATATTGTCCAGGTAGTAGCTGAGGAGTTCATTAGGAATGTATTCAAGATACACGGGTTCCCTAGGTTTACGGTGTCAGATAGGGACCTAATTTTTCTGAGTACTTTTTGGAAGGCCATATTCCAATCACAAGGATCTTCCCTTGACTTCACTTCACCTTATCATCCTCAGTCAGATAGCCAAACTGAAGCTTTGAATAAGAGCGTGGAAGGGTATCTAAGGTGCTACACAGAATCTAAGCCTAACATATGGTCTCAATGGCTTCCCATGGTTGTGTGATAGTATATCCAATGGCCAAGTCGTGGTATAACACTAACTATCACACAGCCACTAAATTGACCCCCTTCGAAGCAATCTACGGCTACTCACCCCCCACACTCATATCATATGTCCCTGGTACTGTTCCTAATGAAGCAGCCGACCAAGTTCTACGCAACAAAGATCAAATAATCTACTTATTGAAACAAAATCTGAAAAAGCCTCAACATCAAATGAAATATTATGCAAATAAACAGGAATTGAGAGAGAGTTTGAGAAGGGAGACTAAGTTTACATGAAGCTTCAACCGTACTGACAAAAAACCCTAGCTCTGACAAGCAATCTGAAGCTATCACCAAATACTACGAGCCCTTCCAAGTTGAAGAGAAGATAGGAACCATAGCCTATCGATTGAAGCTCCCCGAAGGCTCCAAAATACACTCGACGTTTCACGTCTCGTGCCTCAAGAAGAAATTGGGTCCACAGATTCCGGTTCTTCCTAATCTTCCTCCCACGGACCCCATGGGTGAGATCCAACCTGAGCCTAAACAAATTTTGGAGCGTAGAATGAAGAAGCAAGGAGATAGGGCAGTAACCAAAGTTCTTGCGAAATGGAGTGAAAGTAGCTGAGAACTTTTGTGGTGGCTTCAAGCCCTTTACCTACACCTTGTGAGCAAGGTGCTTTGAAGAATGTGGGTTTGTTAGGGTTCCAGCGTAAGAGGCGAAACTTAGAGGGAAGATGAAGATAGAGATCTGAACTGGAATTGGGATTGTGCGAAGTGAAGTGAGCCTAAGAAGTTTGAAGAAGAAACGGTGTCATATCAAGAGTTGGAAAGCAGCTGTGGAAAATCAATGAAACGAGGGGAAGTGATAGCGTATGTCATAGGTTAGGGGTGCTGCGCACCATTTAATGCTAGTGGTGCTACGCACCATTTAATGTAGTGGTGCTGCGCACCATTTTTATTAAAGTGTTTATGTGATTAAGTCTGAGTTGAATATGCAGTGTTTTATACAAAACGATGCATATGGTCAGTGATTTACTTTAGTATGCTACAGGTCAATTTATAGTTTTTACCCAGTCTGTTACAAGGGTGTACGTCGACTTTAAAAGGAGAGTGAGGTGTAGAGTAGATCATTCTGGAATTTGTTAAGTTGTATATTGTAAGGAGGTTGGAAATCCCTCAAAGTACTTCCTTATCTAATATACGTATGTCGTCTAAGGCATTTCCATGAACAGTTTGCATCCATTCCCAATTTCGTTATTGCAACATCCCAGCCATTATTACATCATTTTCTATTTACATTCATTCTTTACAACATCATCACAACAAGGTTCTAACACTATCTAGCTTCAAATCCATGCAATCTCAAGCTAGGTTAATTACACTAGAATAAATACATGATGATAATGTTGAAGGAGCTGGGATTGGAGGAAGATTGAGGGATGCGGCTTGGGGGGGGAGTGGAAAACGAGAGACGGAGTTTATTTGAGATAGCCACCTGATTACGCCCAAACTAGTATGCAGTCTTACAGTAGTTCAGGGTGCCGATCCAAAGGGAGTCAGAAGAAACACAACGAGACACAAACTTAAAAGAAAAGATCAAATTACAATATAATAAGAATCTAATAATTCTACCTAAAGCACGTAATTAAAATGAGATTAGGGACGGATAAGAAGACAAGTAAAGGTTTTGGGCTTCTATCAACCGGATCCAATACTCTGACTTTTTCAATCCAAACGATATACACAATTAAGAATTATAGCACCAAATTCTTAATCAGAAGATATGATGTTTTATTCATCTATTTTCTCAAATTTAATTTTAGAATCTATTCCCCTTTTACAAACCACAGTTTTCATATATAAAAATGAATATCAGATCTAAGACGACCCTATGTTCATAAACAATATTACAGCAGAAGATCACATCAATGGTATGAAAAGCCTGTTTAAGTCACAATCATATATTCATAATCCTATAGCTCAACAAAATCAAACCATAGCAAGATTTAATATAATTATCTCAAACTTATAATATCCAAAATAAATGAAGAATTGAATCCTAGAATCTTAAACAATAAAGTTTAATATATGAATTGAAATAAAGTTAAAGTATTTTCACCAAACAATTTGCACCATTGGCTTTACCCAAGATTTAGTTCTCCATAGAAAAACTAAAAAATAAAAATGGTATTTTTTTCTTCTCTAGATCTGTGCCTCCTCCATTCTAAAAACTCTTCAATTTCATGTTAATGATATGCTTAAATAGGGTCGAAAAGAAACCCTAATATCTTCATGATTCCTGCATAAAAAAGGCCTAAATTTTAGGACTAATCTTGGCAGTTACGTAAGCGCTTCAGAAGTTCAAATTTGGAAATCTCTATTAGAGATAAATTTGTAGCCCTTAAAGATAGCTTTCCAACACATCAAGAATTGCATCAATTTGATATGTAAGTGTAAAGTTACGATCAAAATATTAAAGTATGTCCAGATTGTCTCATAACGTGTTTTGGACTCCGATCCAAATTACTTTAAACTCCATCATTATCCTTATTTGCAGAGTCTTACACTCATTGAAAGTTCTTAAATTGTTTCAACATCTTACCCACTTGAAAGTCCTCCTTTGAATTTGACTGGGTTTTAACTTGCTCTTTTATAAACTCTAAAATCAAGTATAAAAATCTGATTAGAATATCTCAAAGTAAATAGAAACTCAATTCAAGAATACACATTAATTCTTATGATTTCTTTTCACATTTTAATATTTTAGTCCAATAATAAAATATTTAGAGTACACTTTCGTAATGCCATTTCTATTGTATGAGATAGCCACCTAATGTCAGTTCTATTATAATCTTCTTAGAATGATGACGTGTCAACCGATGATTGAAGAGTATAAATCATTTTTTTTACACCATATCCGATTTGAAGTTATTCTTTTTGTATTAACAGTATTTTGTGTCAATAACATGGAAAATATAAATTTTTATAAGAACTGGTCCAAATTTTGCAATGAATATATAAATTTATTTATCTTTATCAACTCTCCCGAAATGGAATAAATGGGTCAATCTCTCTATCAATTTCACTCTAACTTCATAATTCGTGATGATTTGATGACATGGTATATCAAATTATAAAGTTATTTTTAAAATAAAATAGATGATTATATCAAATTATATCAATTTATAAATTTATTTTTATAAAAATTACATGTAAATAAAACATTTTTCATTATAATGATGTTGGTGTCAGTTTATAATTAAAGGGTGCAACACTTGTTATATCATAAAATAATATAATATTTATTGAATAATTGGATTTATATATCACCATACTTTATTATATATGGAATATGTTAATATATGATAGTCTTACAAAGAAAGCCATTTCTTTTTTGTTTCCCTCTAGAGCAAGATCATTAGCCTTACTATTATATATGGCTAATATATGATATTAGCCTTATTCACAGAATATATGATATTTGCCTCAAGAGTCGAGTCATGCAATAGTGTGCATCGCACACAACAGTACATACGAGAATGTCGGCATCTTTCGTAACGAAATATTTACTCAGAGAATAAAAAAGAAGTTTTAGGCTCGTTTGTACACTTCAAATATGTTAGAATATATATAAATAGTAATAAAATTATTGATAAATAGTAGTAAAATAATTTGAGTTAAGATATTTTAGAGAGTTTTGAAAAATGAGAAAAAAAACTAAAAAAAATATTAAAAAATTATTTGAATATTATTATTTTTTTATTTTATTTGAAACTTTGAAAACATTATAATAAATAGATTAAAAAATTAAAAACTAAATATTATTTTATATTTAAATAGTACTTATAAGAAAATATCTGAGAATAAATCTCCTTATGCCCCAGCGTCAGCAAATAAAATCAGCTTTCAGCCAAATCACGCTCGTGAAAATACAATACACCTCGTGGTAGATTCGGAGTCCATGAACGCAGGCATGCAAGGAACATAAAATTTGATAACCAGTTTATGCAATAGAATACTTGATATCCCAACTAGTGCTTAAATAATTTAGACCTAGCTTGAGTATTGGAATTATCAGAATATTTTATTACTATTTATTATTTTTTAATTACTTTTTATTATTATTCACTATTATTCAATATTCTATCATTATTTTTTCATTACTATTCACAAAATATTTGAAAATATCTTACTACACAAATGCAACCTTACACTACAAGAAAACTGTTTATTTGTGGTCAGTTAATTCCAGCGAAATGATTATTTACAGCTAAAATGAGTTTACTTTGATCACAAATAGTCTTTTCGCCGCAATTAAATGACCATAAAAGCCCATTTTTCTTGTAGTGTTAATAAAAAAATACAACAAAATGTTTTTAATATAAAATAAAATTAAAAAATTATTTGAATATTATTTTTTATTAAATTAAAAAAAATGCATTGCTTTTTTTTATTATTACTTGAAACTTTGAAAACTTTTGTCACTGACGGCCCCAAATTCCGCTTGGGATCGGACGGACATTTGAAGTGTCAAGACATGCAACACGAGGTTACCTGCCCCCGTTCATGACATATAAGATTCAATATTCCTAACATGCATCTAGCATTATGCAATATTCGCAGCGGATAATTTTTTTCTTTAACAATACTATGCATCAAACTAAAATATCTCAAATACTTAAAACATACTCCATACTTAACGACATACTAAACAACTAAGATCACAATAATAGTCCATAAGGTTGTGATTAAAAGAGTGCTGGAGATTGAACTCCACCAATACAAGTAGTAATCTGAGGTAACTATTGAAGTACCATCTACGTCGCACCGTCGCTTAGTCGGCCGTTTCCAGTTGGTCGATTCCCGGTTCTCCTTCAGATCCTATAACAAAATCTACCATTCGGGGGGAATGGTAGTTGGGACTACCATAGTGAGATTTGATTACAAATCTCAGCAAGTTAACAAGAAACTTCCACACAGGTTAATGATGCATGCATGGCAGTAAAAGCATGAATGCATAATCAAATCATAAGTAATCATAGCATAACTTGACATACAACATAACATAACTGGCATAACTTAAACTGAAAATGAAGCTTAGCATGAACATGACTTGAAACATAGCATGAACGTGAACTTGAAATATAACATGGACTTAAAACATAACATGAACGTGAACATGCATAATTTGAACATGAACTTGAGCATGACATAACATAAATGTGAACTTGGAACATAGCGTAAATGTGAACATAACATAACATGAACTTGAAACATATTCTTGTCTCATGGGATTACCATGATTGCGTGAACGTAAACTTGAACATAACATAACGTGAAACATGACTTGAACTTGGAATCTTATTCAATAGGCTTAATCATTAAAGTGACCATATGGGTGCTAC